>NW_022097220.1:0-5724 GCF_006542625.1 Nomascus leucogenys
CTCAATCAAAAGTAAGCTTCAACTCTGTTAGTTGAATGCACAGAACAGAAAGAAGTTTCACAGAATGCTTCTGTGTAGTTTTTATTTGAAGATACTCCTTTTTCCACTACAGGCCCATAGCTCTCCGAATGTCCGCTTGCAGTTTCTACAGAAAGAGTGTTTCAGAACTGCTCAATCAAAAGTAAGCTTCAACTCTGTTAGTTGAATGCACAGAACAGAAAGAAGTTTCACAGAATGCTTCTGTGTAGTTTTTATTTGAAGATATCCTTTTTCCACTATGGCCCATAGCTCTCCGAATGTCCGCTTGCAGTTTCTACAGAAAGAGTGTTTCAGAACTGCTCAATCAAAAGTAAGCTTCAACTCTGTTAGTTGAATGCACAGAACAGAAAGAAGTTTCACAGAATGCTTCTGTGTAGTTTTTATTTGAAGATTTCCTTTTTCCACTTAGGCCCATAGCTCTCCGAATGTCGCTTGCAGTTTCTACAGAAAGAGTGTTTCAGAACTGCTCAATCAAAAGTAAGCTTCAACTCTCTTTAGTTGAATGCACAGAACAGAAAGAAGTTTCACAGAATGCTTCTGTGTAGTTTTTATTTGAAGATATTCCTTTTTCCACTATAGGCCCCATAGCTCTCCGAATGTCCACTTGCAGTTTCTACAGAAAGAGTGTTTCAGAACTGCTCAATCAAAAGTAAGCTTCAACTCTGTTAGTTGAATGCACAGAACAGAAAGAAGTTTCACAGAATGCTTCTGTGTAGTTTTTATTGGAAGATATCCTTTTTCCACTATAGGCCCATAGCTCTCGAATGTCCACTTGCAGTTTCTACAGAAAGAGTGTTTCAGAACTGCTCAATCAAAAGTAAGCTTCAACTCTGTTAGTTGAATGCACAGAACAGAAGAAGTTTCACAGAATGCTTCTGTGTAGTTTTTATTTGAAGATATTCCTTTTTCCACTATAGGCCCTATAGCTCTCTGAAAGTCCGCTTGCAGTTTCTACAGAAAGAGTGTTTCAGAACTGCTCAATCAAAAGTAAGCTTCAACTCTGTTAGTTGAATGCACAGAACAGAAAGAAGTTTCACAGAATGCTTCTGTGTAGTTTTTATTTGAAGATACTCCTTTTTCCACTATAGGCCCCATATCTCCGAATGTCCGCTTGCAGTTTCTACAGAAAGAGTGTTTCAGAACTGCTCAATGAAAAGTAAGCTTCATCTCTGTTAGTTGAATGCAGAGAATAGAAAGAATTTTCACAGAATGCTTCTGTGTAGTTTTTATTTGGAAGATATCCTTTTTCCACTATAGGCCCATAGCTCCGAATGTCCACTTGCAGTTTCTACAGAAAGAGTGTTTCAGAACTGCTCAATCAAAAGTAAGCTTCAACTCTGTTAGTTGAATGCACAGAACAGAAAGAAGTTTCACAGAATGCTTCTGTGTAGTTTTTATTTGAAGATACTCCTTTTTCCACTATAGGCCCCATAGCTCTCTGAATGTCCGCTTGCAGTTTCTACAGAAAGAGTGTTTCAGAACTGCTCAATCAAAAGTAAGCTTCAACTCTGTTAGTTGAATGCACAGAACAGAAAGAAGTTTCACAGAATGCTTCTGTGTAGTTTTTATTGAAGATATTCCTTTTTCCACTATAGGCCCCATAGCTCCGAATGTCCGCTTGCAGTTTCTACAGAAAGATTGTTTCAGAACTGCTCAATCAAAAGTAAGCTTCAACTCTGTTAGTTGAATGCACAGAACAGAAAGAAGTTTCACAGAATGCTTCTGTGTAGTTTTTATTTGAAGATTTCCTTTTTCCACTATAGGCCCCATAGGGCTCCGAATGTCCACTTGCAGTTTCTACAGAAAGAGTGTTTCAGAACTGCTCAATCAAAAGTAAGCTTCAACTCTGTTAGTTGAATGCACAGAACAGAAAGAAGTTTCACAGAATGCTTCTGTGTAGTTTTTATTTGAAGATATTCCTTTTTCCACTAAGGCCCCATAGCTCCGAATGTCCGCTTGCAGTTTCTACAGAAAGAGTGTTTCAGAACTGCTCAATCAAAAGTAAGCTTCAACTCTGTTAGTTGAATGCACAGAACAGAAGAAGTTTCACAGAATGCTTCTGTGTAGTTTTTATTTGAAGATATTCCTTTTTCCACTGGCCCATAGCTCTCCGAATGTCCGCTTGCAGTTTCTACAGAAAGAGTGTTTCAGAACTGCTCAATAAAAGTAAGCTTCAACTCTGTTAGTTGAATGCACAGAACAGAAAGAAGTTTCACAGAATGCTTCTGTGTAGTTTTTATTTGAAATTTCCTTTTTCCACTAGGCCCATAGCTCTCGAATGTCCGCTTGCAGTTTCTACAGAAAGAGTGTTTCAGAACTGCTCAATCAAAAGTAAGCTTCAACTCTGTTAGTTGAATGCACAGAACAGAAAGAAGTTTCACAGAATGCTTCTGTGTAGTTTTTATTTGAAGATATTCCTTTTTCCACTTAGGCCCTATCTCCGAATGTCGCTTGCAGTTTCTACAGAAAGAGTGTTTCAGAACTGCTCAATCAAAAGTAAGCTTCAACTCTGTTAGTTGAATGCACAGAACAGAAAGAAGTTTCACAGAATGCTTCTGTGTAGTTTTTATTTAAATATATTCCTTTTTCCACTATAGGCCCCATAGCTCTCCGAATGTCCGCTTGCAGTTTCTACAGAAAGAGTGTTTCAGAACTGCTCAATCAAAAGTAAGCTTCAACTCTGTTAGTTGAATGCACAGAACAGAAAGAAGTTTCACAGAATGCTTCTGTGTAGTTTTTATTTGATATTCCTTTTTCCCATACCCATAGCTCTCCGAATGTCCGCTTGCAGTTTCTACAGAAAGAGTGTTTCAGAACTGCTCAATCAAAAGTAAGCTTCAACTCTGTTAGTTGAATGCACAGAACAGAAAGAAGTTTCACAGAATGCTTCTGTGTAGTTTTTATTTGAAGATATTCCTTTTTCCACTATAGGCCCCATCTCCGAATGTCCGCTTGCAGTTTCTACAGAAAGAGTGTTTCAGAACTGCTCAATCAAAAGTAAGCTTCAACTCTTAGTTGAATGCACAGAACAGAAAGAAGTTTCACAGAATGCTTCTGTGTAGTTTTTATTGAAGATATTCCTTTTTCCACTATCCCATATCTCCGAATGTCCACTTGCAGTTTCTACAGAAAGAGTGTTTCAGAACTGCTCAATCAAAAGTAAGCTTCAACTCTCTTAGTTGAATGCACAGAACAGAAAGAAGTTTCACAGAATGCTTCTGTGTAGTTTTTATTTGAAGATATTCCTTTTTCCACTATAGGCCCCATAGCTCTCGAATGTCGCTTGCAGTTTCTACAGAAAGAGTGTTTCAGAACTGCTCAATCAAAAGTAAGCTTCAACTCTTAGTTGAATGCACAGAACAGAAAGAAGTTTCACAGAATGCTTCTGTGTAGTTTTTATTTGAGATATTCCTTTTTCCACTATAGGCCCCATATCTCTCGGAATGTCCGCTTGCAGTTTCTACAGAAAGAGTGTTTCAGAACTGCTCAATCAAAAGTAAGCTTCAACTCTGTTAGTTGAATGCACAGAACAGAAAGAAGTTTCACAGAATGCTTCTGTGTAGTTTTTATTTGAAGATATTCCTTTTTCCACTATAGGCCCCGTATCTCGAATGTCACTTGCAGTTTCTACAGAAAGAGTGTTTCAGAACTGCTCAATCAAAAGTAAGCTTCAACTCTGTTAGTTGAATGCACAGAACAGAAAGAAGTTTCACAGAATGCTTCTGTGTAGTTTTTATTGGAAGATATCCTTTTTTCCATGCCCCATAGCTCTCCGAATGTCCGCTTGCAGTTTCTACAGAAAGAGTGTTTCAGAACTGCTCAATCAAAAGTAAGCTTCAACTCTGTTAGTTGAATGCACAGAACAGAAAGAAGTTTCACAGAATGCTTCTGTGTAGTTTTTATTTGAAGATATTCCTTTTTCCACTATACCCCCATAGCTCCGAATGTCCGCTTGCAGTTTCTACAGAAAGAGTGTTTCAGAACTGCTCAATCAAAAGTAAGCTTCAACTCTGTTAGTTGAATGCACAGAACAGAAAGAAGTTTCACAGAATGCTTCTGTGTAGTTTTTATTGGAAGATATACTCCTTTTTCCACTATGGCCCATAGCTCTCCGAATGTCCGCTTGCAGTTTCTACAGAAAGAGTGTTTCAGAACTGCTCAATCAAAAGTAAGCTTCAACTCTGTTAGTTGAATGCACAGAACAGAAGAAGTTTCACAGAATGCTTCTGTGTAGTTTTTATTTGAAGATATTCCTTTTTCACTACTAGGCCCATAGCTCTCCGAATCGCTTGCAGTTTCTACAGAAAGAGTTTTCAGAACTGCTCAATCAAAAGTAAGCTTCAACTCTGTTAGTTGAATGCACAGAACAGAAAGAAGTTTCACAGAATGCTTCTGTGTAGTTTTTATTAAGTTTATCCTTTTTCCACTATAGGCCCTATGCTCTCGAATGTCCGCTTGCAGTTTCTACAGAAAGAGTGTTTCAGAACTGCTCCAATCAAAAGTAAGCTTAACTTGTATAATGCCATGACAGAACAGAAAGAAGTTTCACAGAATGCTTCTGTGTAGTTTTTTTTGAAGATATTCCTTTTTCCACTATAGCCCCTTAACTCCGAATGTCCACTTGCAGTTTCTACAGAAAGAGTTTTTCACAACTCTCAAAAAGTAAGCTTCAACTCTGTTAGTTGAATGCACAGAACAGAAAAAGTTTCACAGAATGCTTCTGTGTAGTTTTTATTGAAGATACTCCTTTTTTTCCACTATAGGCCCATAGCTCTCGAATGTCCGCTTGCAGTTTCTACAGAAAGAGTGTTTCAGAACTGCTCAATCAAAAGTAAGCTTCAACTCTTTAGTTGAATGCAAGAACAGAAAGAAGTTTCACAGAATGCTTCTGTGTAGTTTTTATTTGAAGATGTTCCTTTTTCCACTATAGGCCCTTAGCTCTCGAATGTCCGCTTGCAGTTTCTACAGAAAGAGTTTCAGAACTGCTCAATCAAAAGTAAGCTTCAACTTGTTAGTTGAATGCACAGAACAGAAAGAAGTTTCACAGAATGCTTCTGTGTAGTTTTTTATTGAAGATATTCCTTTTTCCCATAGGCCCCATATCTCCGAATGTCCGCTTGCAGTTTCTACAGAAGAAGGTTTTCAGAACTGCTCAATCAAAAGTAAGCTTCAACTGTTAGTTGAATGCACAGAACAGAAAGAAGTTTCACAGAATGCTTCTGTGTAGTTTTAAGATTCCCTTTTTCCACTATAGGCCCCTTAGCTCCGAATGTCCACTTGCAGTTTCTACAGAAAGAGTGTTTCAGAACTGCTCAATTCAAAGTAAGCTTCACTCTCTTAGTTGAATGCAGAACAGAAAGAAGTTTCACAGAATGCTTCTGTGTAGTTTTTTTTGGATATTCCTTTTTCCACTACAGGCCCCATAGCTCTCCGAATGTCCGCTTGCAGTTTCTACAGAAAGAGTGTTTCAGAACTGCTCAATCAAAGTAAGCTTCAACTCTGTTAGTTGAATGCACAGACAGAAAGAAGTTTCACAGAATGCTTCTGTGTAGTTTTTATTTGGAAGATCTCCTTTTTCCACTACAGGCCCATAGCTCTGATGTCCGCTTGCAGTTTCTACAGAAAGAGTGTTTCAGAACCTCAATCAAAAGTAAGCTTCAACTCTGTTAGTGAATGCACACAGAA
>NW_022097221.1:0-9435 GCF_006542625.1 Nomascus leucogenys
ACTCTGTTAGTTGAATGCAACAGAACAGTAAGAAGTTTCGCAGATTGCTTCTGTGCAGTTTTTATTTGAAAATATTCCTTTTTCCACTATAGGCCTCTTAGCTCCCTGAATGTCCAATTGCATTTTCTATAGAAAGGGTGTTTCAGAAGTGCTCAATCAAAAGTAAGGTTCAACTCTGTTAGATGAATGCAAAGAACAGAAAGAAATTTCACAGAATGCTTCTGTGAAGTTTGTATTTGAAGGTATTACTTTTTCCGCTGTAGGCCTCTTAGCGCTCCGAAGGTCCACTTGCATTTTCTACAGAAAGAGTGTTTCAGAACTTCTCAATCAAAAGTAAGGTTCAAATCCGTTAGTTGAATGCACAGAACAGAGAGAAGTTTCACAGATAGCTTCTGTGTAGTTTTTATGTGAACTTTTTCCTTTTTCCACTATAGTACTCTTAGCGCCCTGAATGTCCACTTGTATTTTCTACAGAAAGAGGGTTTCAGAACTGCTCAATCAAAACTGAGGTTCAACTCTGTTAGCTGAATGCACAGAACAGTAAGAAGTTTCACAGATTTCTTCTGTGCAGTTTTTATTTGAAAATATTCCTTTTCCACTATAGGCCTCTTAGCGCCCTGAATGTCCAATTGCATTTTCTACAGAAAGAGGGTTTCAGAACTGCTCAATCAAAAGTAAGGTTAAACTCTGTTAGTTGAAAGCACAGAACAGAAAGAAGTTTCACAGAATGCTTCTGTGTAGTTTTTATTTGAAGGTATTACTTTTTCCGCTATAGGCCTCTTAGCGCTCCGAAGGTCCACTTGCATTTTCTACAGAAAGAGTGTTTCAGAACTGTTCAATCAAAATTAAGGTTCAACTGTGTTAGTTTAAAGAACAGAACCGTAAGAAGTTTCACAGATTGCTTCTGTGTAGTTTTTATTTGAAGGTATTCCTTTTTCCACCATAGGCCTCTTAGCGCCCTGAATGTCCACTTGCATTTTCTACAGAAAGGGTGTTTCAGAACTGCTCAATCAAAAGTAAGGTTGAACTCTGTTAGTTGAATGCACAGAACTGTAAGAAGTTTCACAGATAGCTTCTTTGTAGTTTTTATTTGAACATATACCTTTTTCAACTATAGGCCTCTTAGCGCCCTGAATGTTCACTTGCATTTTCTGCAGAAAGAGTGTTTCATAACTGCTCAATATAAACTAAGGTTCAACTCTGTTAGTTGAATGCACAGAACAGTAAAAAGTTTCACAGATTGCTTCTGTGTAGTTTTTATTTGAACATATTCATTTTTCCGCTATAGGACTCTTAGCGCCCTGAATGTTCACTTGCATTTTCTACAGAAAGAGTGTTTCAGAACTGCTCAATAATAACTAAGGTTCAACTCGGTTAGTTGAATGCACAGAACAGTAAGAAGTTTCACAGATTGCTTCTGTGTGGTTTTTATTTGAAGATATTCCTTTTCCCACTATAGGCCTCTCAGCGCCCTGAATGTCCACTTGCATTTTCTACAGAAAGAGTGTTTCAGAACTGCTCAATAAAAACTACCGTTCAACTATGTTAGTTGAATGAACAGAACAGTAAGAAGTTTCGCAGATTGCTTCTGTGCAGTTTTTATTTGAAAATATTCCTTTTTCCACTATAGGCCTCTTAGCTCCCTGAATGTCCAATTGCATTTTCTATAGAAAGGGTGTTTCAGAAGTGCTCAATCAAAAGTAAGGTTCAACTCTGTTAGATGAATGCAAAGAACAGAAAGAAATTTCACAGAATGCTTCTGTGAAGTTTGTATTTGAAGGTATTACTTTTTCCGCTGTAGGCCTCTTAGCGCTCCGAAGGTCCACTTGCATTTTCTACAGAAAGAGTGTTTCAGAACTTCTCAATCAAAAGTAAGGTTCAAATCCGTTAGTTGAATGCACAGAACAGAGAGAAGTTTCACAGATAGCTTCTGTGTAGTTTTTATGTGAACTTTTTCCTTTTTCCACTATAGTACTCTTAGCGCCCTGAATGTCCACTTGTATTTTCTACAGAAAGAGGGTTTCAGAACTGCTCAATCAAAACTGAGGTTCAACTCTGTTAGCTGAATGCACAGAACAGTAAGAAGTTTCACAGATTTCTTCTGTGCAGTTTTTATTTGAAAATATTCCTTTTCCACTATAGGCCTCTTAGCGCCCTGAATGTCCAATTGCATTTTCTACAGAAAGAGGGTTTCAGAACTGCTCAATCAAAAGTAAGGTTAAACTCTGTTAGTTGAAAGCACAGAACAGAAAGAAGTTTCACAGAATGCTTCTGTGTAGTTTTTATTTGAAGGTATTACTTTTTCCGCTATAGGCCTCTTAGCGCTCCGAAGGTCCACTTGCATTTTCTACAGAAAGAGTGTTTCAGAACTGTTCAATCAAAATTAAGGTTCAACTGTGTTAGTTTAAAGAACAGAACCGTAAGAAGTTTCACAGATTGCTTCTGTGTAGTTTTTATTTGAAGGTATTCCTTTTTCCACCATAGGCCTCTTAGCGCCCTGAATGTCCACTTGCATTTTCTACAGAAAGGGTGTTTCAGAACTGCTCAATCAAAAGTAAGGTTGAACTCTGTTAGTTGAATGCACAGAACTGTAAGAAGTTTCACAGATAGCTTCTTTGTAGTTTTTATTTGAACATATACCTTTTTCAACTATAGGCCTCTTAGCGCCCTGAATGTTCACTTGCATTTTCTGCAGAAAGAGTGTTTCATAACTGCTCAATATAAACTAAGGTTCAACTCTGTTAGTTGAATGCACAGAACAGTAAAAAGTTTCACAGATTGCTTCTGTGTAGTTTTTATTTGAACATATTCATTTTTCCGCTATAGGACTCTTAGCGCCCTGAATGTTCACTTGCATTTTCTACAGAAAGAGTGTTTCAGAACTGCTCAATAATAACTAAGGTTCAACTCGGTTAGTTGAATGCACAGAACAGTAAGAAGTTTCACAGATTGCTTCTGTGTGGTTTTTATTTGAAGATATTCCTTTTCCCACTATAGGCCTCTCAGCGCCCTGAATGTCCACTTGCATTTTCTACAGAAAGAGTGTTTCAGAACTGCTCAATAAAAACTACCGTTCAACTATGTTAGTTGAATGAACAGAACAGTAAGAAGTTTCGCAGATTGCTTCTGTGCAGTTTTTATTTGAAAATATTCCTTTTTCCACTATAGGCCTCTTAGCTCCCTGAATGTCCAATTGCATTTTCTATAGAAAGGGTGTTTCAGAAGTGCTCAATCAAAAGTAAGGTTCAACTCTGTTAGATGAATGCAAAGAACAGAAAGAAATTTCACAGAATGCTTCTGTGAAGTTTGTATTTGAAGGTATTACTTTTTCCGCTGTAGGCCTCTTAGCGCTCCGAAGGTCCACTTGCATTTTCTACAGAAAGAGTGTTTCAGAACTTCTCAATCAAAAGTAAGGTTCAAATCCGTTAGTTGAATGCACAGAACAGAGAGAAGTTTCACAGATAGCTTCTGTGTAGTTTTTATGTGAACTTTTTCCTTTTTCCACTATAGTACTCTTAGCGCCCTGAATGTCCACTTGTATTTTCTACAGAAAGAGGGTTTCAGAACTGCTCAATCAAAACTGAGGTTCAACTCTGTTAGCTGAATGCACAGAACAGTAAGAAGTTTCACAGATTTCTTCTGTGCAGTTTTTATTTGAAAATATTCCTTTTCCACTATAGGCCTCTTAGCGCCCTGAATGTCCAATTGCATTTTCTACAGAAAGAGGGTTTCAGAACTGCTCAATCAAAAGTAAGGTTAAACTCTGTTAGTTGAAAGCACAGAACAGAAAGAAGTTTCACAGAATGCTTCTGTGTAGTTTTTATTTGAAGGTATTACTTTTTCCGCTATAGGCCTCTTAGCGCTCCGAAGGTCCACTTGCATTTTCTACAGAAAGAGTGTTTCAGAACTGTTCAATCAAAATTAAGGTTCAACTGTGTTAGTTTAAAGAACAGAACCGTAAGAAGTTTCACAGATTGCTTCTGTGTAGTTTTTATTTGAAGGTATTCCTTTTTCCACCATAGGCCTCTTAGCGCCCTGAATGTCCACTTGCATTTTCTACAGAAAGGGTGTTTCAGAACTGCTCAATCAAAAGTAAGGTTGAACTCTGTTAGTTGAATGCACAGAACTGTAAGAAGTTTCACAGATAGCTTCTTTGTAGTTTTTATTTGAACATATACCTTTTTCAACTATAGGCCTCTTAGCGCCCTGAATGTTCACTTGCATTTTCTGCAGAAAGAGTGTTTCATAACTGCTCAATATAAACTAAGGTTCAACTCTGTTAGTTGAATGCACAGAACAGTAAAAAGTTTCACAGATTGCTTCTGTGTAGTTTTTATTTGAACATATTCATTTTTCCGCTATAGGACTCTTAGCGCCCTGAATGTTCACTTGCATTTTCTACAGAAAGAGTGTTTCAGAACTGCTCAATAATAACTAAGGTTCAACTCGGTTAGTTGAATGCACAGAACAGTAAGAAGTTTCACAGATTGCTTCTGTGTGGTTTTTATTTGAAGATATTCCTTTTCCCACTATAGGCCTCTCAGCGCCCTGAATGTCCACTTGCATTTTCTACAGAAAGAGTGTTTCAGAACTGCTCAATAAAAACTACCGTTCAACTATGTTAGTTGAATGAACAGAACAGTAAGAAGTTTCGCAGATTGCTTCTGTGCAGTTTTTATTTGAAAATATTCCTTTTTCCACTATAGGCCTCTTAGCTCCCTGAATGTCCAATTGCATTTTCTATAGAAAGGGTGTTTCAGAAGTGCTCAATCAAAAGTAAGGTTCAACTCTGTTAGATGAATGCAAAGAACAGAAAGAAATTTCACAGAATGCTTCTGTGAAGTTTGTATTTGAAGGTATTACTTTTTCCGCTGTAGGCCTCTTAGCGCTCCGAAGGTCCACTTGCATTTTCTACAGAAAGAGTGTTTCAGAACTTCTCAATCAAAAGTAAGGTTCAAATCCGTTAGTTGAATGCACAGAACAGAGAGAAGTTTCACAGATAGCTTCTGTGTAGTTTTTATGTGAACTTTTTCCTTTTTCCACTATAGTACTCTTAGCGCCCTGAATGTCCACTTGTATTTTCTACAGAAAGAGGGTTTCAGAACTGCTCAATCAAAACTGAGGTTCAACTCTGTTAGCTGAATGCACAGAACAGTAAGAAGTTTCACAGATTTCTTCTGTGCAGTTTTTATTTGAAAATATTCCTTTTCCACTATAGGCCTCTTAGCGCCCTGAATGTCCAATTGCATTTTCTACAGAAAGAGGGTTTCAGAACTGCTCAATCAAAAGTAAGGTTAAACTCTGTTAGTTGAAAGCACAGAACAGAAAGAAGTTTCACAGAATGCTTCTGTGTAGTTTTTATTTGAAGGTATTACTTTTTCCGCTATAGGCCTCTTAGCGCTCCGAAGGTCCACTTGCATTTTCTACAGAAAGAGTGTTTCAGAACTGTTCAATCAAAATTAAGGTTCAACTGTGTTAGTTTAAAGAACAGAACCGTAAGAAGTTTCACAGATTGCTTCTGTGTAGTTTTTATTTGAAGGTATTCCTTTTTCCACCATAGGCCTCTTAGCGCCCTGAATGTCCACTTGCATTTTCTACAGAAAGGGTGTTTCAGAACTGCTCAATCAAAAGTAAGGTTGAACTCTGTTAGTTGAATGCACAGAACTGTAAGAAGTTTCACAGATAGCTTCTTTGTAGTTTTTATTTGAACATATACCTTTTTCAACTATAGGCCTCTTAGCGCCCTGAATGTTCACTTGCATTTTCTGCAGAAAGAGTGTTTCATAACTGCTCAATATAAACTAAGGTTCAACTCTGTTAGTTGAATGCACAGAACAGTAAAAAGTTTCACAGATTGCTTCTGTGTAGTTTTTATTTGAACATATTCATTTTTCCGCTATAGGACTCTTAGCGCCCTGAATGTTCACTTGCATTTTCTACAGAAAGAGTGTTTCAGAACTGCTCAATAATAACTAAGGTTCAACTCGGTTAGTTGAATGCACAGAACAGTAAGAAGTTTCACAGATTGCTTCTGTGTGGTTTTTATTTGAAGATATTCCTTTTCCCACTATAGGCCTCTCAGCGCCCTGAATGTCCACTTGCATTTTCTACAGAAAGAGTGTTTCAGAACTGCTCAATAAAAACTACCGTTCAACTATGTTAGTTGAATGAACAGAACAGTAAGAAGTTTCGCAGATTGCTTCTGTGCAGTTTTTATTTGAAAATATTCCTTTTTCCACTATAGGCCTCTTAGCTCCCTGAATGTCCAATTGCATTTTCTATAGAAAGGGTGTTTCAGAAGTGCTCAATCAAAAGTAAGGTTCAACTCTGTTAGAAGAATGCAAAGAACAGAAAGAAATTTCACAGAATGCTTCTGTGAAGTTTGTATTTGAAGGTATTACTTTTTCCGCTGTAGGCCTCTTAGCGCTCCGAAGGTCCACTTGCATTTTCTACAGAAAGAGTGTTTCAGAACTTCTCAATCAAAAGTAAGGTTCAAATCCGTTAGTTGAATGCACAGAACAGAGAGAAGTTTCACAGATAGCTTCTGTGTAGTTTTTATGTGAACTTTTTCCTTTTTCCACTATAGTACTCTTAGCGCCCTGAATGTCCACTTGTATTTTCTACAGAAAGAGGGTTTCAGAACTGCTCAATCAAAACTGAGGTTCAACTCTGTTAGCTGAATGCACAGAACAGTAAGAAGTTTCACAGATTTCTTCTGTGCAGTTTTTATTTGAAAATATTCCTTTTCCACTATAGGCCTCTTAGCGCCCTGAATGTCCAATTGCATTTTCTACAGAAAGAGGGTTTCAGAACTGCTCAATCAAAAGTAAGGTTAAACTCTGTTAGTTGAAAGCACAGAACAGAAAGAAGTTTCACAGAATGCTTCTGTGTAGTTTTTATTTGAAGGTATTACTTTTTCCGCTATAGGCCTCTTAGCGCTCCGAAGGTCCACTTGCATTTTCTACAGAAAGAGTGTTTCAGAACTGTTCAATCAAAATTAAGGTTCAACTGTGTTAGTTTAAAGAACAGAACCGTAAGAAGTTTCACAGATTGCTTCTGTGTAGTTTTTATTTGAAGGTATTCCTTTTTCCACCATAGGCCTCTTAGCGCCCTGAATGTCCACTTGCATTTTCTACAGAAAGGGTGTTTCAGAACTGCTCAATCAAAAGTAAGGTTGAACTCTGTTAGTTGAATGCACAGAACTGTAAGAAGTTTCACAGATAGCTTCTTTGTAGTTTTTATTTGAACATATACCTTTTTCAACTATAGGCCTCTTAGCGCCCTGAATGTTCACTTGCATTTTCTGCAGAAAGAGTGTTTCATAACTGCTCAATATAAACTAAGGTTCAACTCTGTTAGTTGAATGCACAGAACAGTAAAAAGTTTCACAGATTGCTTCTGTGTAGTTTTTATTTGAACATATTCATTTTTCCGCTATAGGACTCTTAGCGCCCTGAATGTTCACTTGCATTTTCTACAGAAAGAGTGTTTCAGAACTGCTCAATAATAACTAAGGTTCAACTCGGTTAGTTGAATGCACAGAACAGTAAGAAGTTTCACAGATTGCTTCTGTGTGGTTTTTATTTGAAGATATTCCTTTTCCCACTATAGGCCTCTCAGCGCCCTGAATGTCCACTTGCATTTTCTACAGAAAGAGTGTTTCAGAACTGCTCAATAAAAACTACCGTTCAACTATGTTAGTTGAATGAACAGAACAGTAAGAAGTTTCGCAGATTGCTTCTGTGCAGTTTTTATTTGAAAATATTCCTTTTTCCACTATAGGCCTCTTAGCTCCCTGAATGTCCAATTGCATTTTCTATAGAAAGGGTGTTTCAGAAGTGCTCAATCAAAAGTAAGGTTCAACTCTGTTAGATGAATGCAAAGAACAGAAAGAAATTTCACAGAATGCTTCTGTGAAGTTTGTATTTGAAGGTATTACTTTTTCCGCTGTAGGCCTCTTAGCGCTCCGAAGGTCCACTTGCATTTTCTACAGAAAGAGTGTTTCAGAACTTCTCAATCAAAAGTAAGGTTCAAATCCGTTAGTTGAATGCACAGAACAGAGAGAAGTTTCACAGATAGCTTCTGTGTAGTTTTTATGTGAACTTTTTCCTTTTTCCACTATAGTACTCTTAGCGCCCTGAATGTCCACTTGTATTTTCTACAGAAAGAGGGTTTCAGAACTGCTCAATCAAAACTGAGGTTCAACTCTGTTAGCTGAATGCACAGAACAGTAAGAAGTTTCACAGATTTCTTCTGTGCAGTTTTTATTTGAAAATATTCCTTTTCCACTATAGGCCTCTTAGCGCCCTGAATGTCCAATTGCATTTTCTACAGAAAGAGGGTTTCAGAACTGCTCAATCAAAAGTAAGGTTAAACTCTGTTAGTTGAAAGCACAGAACAGAAAGAAGTTTCACAGAATGCTTCTGTGTAGTTTTTATTTGAAGGTATTACTTTTTCCGCTATAGGCCTCTTAGCGCTCCGAAGGTCCACTTGCATTTTCTACAGAAAGAGTGTTTCAGAACTGTTCAATCAAAATTAAGGTTCAACTGTGTTAGTTTAAAGAACAGAACCGTAAGAAGTTTCACAGATTGCTTCTGTGTAGTTTTTATTTGAAGGTATTCCTTTTTCCACCATAGGCCTCTTAGCGCCCTGAATGTCCACTTGCATTTTCTACAGAAAGGGTGTTTCAGAACTGCTCAATCAAAAGTAAGGTTGAACTCTGTTAGTTGAATGCACAGAACTGTAAGAAGTTTCACAGATAGCTTCTTTGTAGTTTTTATTTGAACATATACCTTTTTCAACTATAGGCCTCTTAGCGCCCTGAATGTTCACTTGCATTTTCTGCAGAAAGAGTGTTTCATAACTGCTCAATATAAACTAAGGTTCAACTCTGTTAGTTGAATGCACAGAACAGTAAAAAGTTTCACAGATTGCTTCTGTGTAGTTTTTATTTGAACATATTCATTTTTCCGCTATAGGACTCTTAGCGCCCTGAATGTTCACTTGCATTTTCTACAGAAAGAGTGTTTCAGAACTGCTCAATAATAACTAAGGTTCAACTCGGTTAGTTGAATGCACAGAACAGTAAGAAGTTTCACAGATTGCTTCTGTGTGGTTTTTATTTGAAGATATTCCTTTTCCCACTATAGGCCTCTCAGCGCCCTGAATGTCCACTTGCATTTTCTACAGAAAGAGTGTTTCAGAACTGCTCAATAAAAACTACCGTTCAACTATGTTAGTTGAATGAACAGAACAGTAAGAAGTTTCGCAGATTGCTTCTGTGCAGTTTTTATTTGAAAATATTCCTTTTTCCACTATAGGCCTCTTAGCTCCCTGAATGTCCAATTGCATTTTCTATAGAAAGGGTGTTTCAGAAGTGCTCAATCAAAAGTAAGGTTCAACTCTGTTAGATGAATGCAAAGAACAGAAAGAAAT
>NW_022097222.1:0-93095 GCF_006542625.1 Nomascus leucogenys
CTTTTTCCGCTATAGGCCTCTTAGCGCTCCGAAGTCCACTTGCATTTTCTACAGAAAGAGTGTTTCAGAACTTCTCAATCAAATATAAGGTTCAACTCCGTTAGTTGAATGCACAGAACAGAGAGAAGTTTCACAGATAGCTTCTGTGTAGTTTTTATGTGAACATTTTCCTTTTTCCACTATAGTCCTCTTAGCGCCCTGAATGTCCACTTGTATTTTCTACAGAAAGAGTGTTTCAGAATGCTCAATCAAAATTGAGGTTAATCTGTTAGTTGAATGCACAGAACAGTAAGAAGTTTCACAGATTTCTTCTGTGCAGTTTTTATTTGAAAATATTCCTTTTCCACTATAGGCCTCTTAGCGCCCTGAATGTCCAATTGCATTTTCTACAGAAAGAGTGTTTCAGAACTGCTCAATCAAAAGTTAGGTTAAACTCTGTTAGTTGAATGCACAGAACAGATAGAAGTTTCACAGAATGCTTCTGTGTAGTTTTTATTTGAAGTTATTACTTTTTCCGCTATAGGCCTCTTAGCGCTCTGAAGGTCCACTTGCATTTTCTACAGAAAGAGTGTTTCAGAACTGCTCAATCAAAGTAAGTTCAACTCTGTTAGTTGAATGCACAGAACAGAAAGAAGTTTCACAGATTGATTCTGTGTAGTTTTTGTTTGAAGATATTCCTTTTTCTACTATGGCCTCTTAGCGCCATGAATGCCACTTGCATTTTCTACAGAAAGAGTGTTTCAGAACTGCTCAATCAAAACTAAGGTTCAACTCTGTTAGTTGAATGCAGAACAGAGAGAAGTTTCACAGATATCTTCTGTGTAGTTTTTATTTGAACTTATTCCTTTTTCCACTATAGGCCCTTGCGCCCTGAATGTCCACTTGTATTTTCTACAGAAAGAGTGTTTCAGAACTGTCAATCAAACTAAGGTTCAACTCTGTTAGTTGAATGCACAGAACAGAAAGAAGTTTCACAGATTGCTTCTTTGTAGTTTTTTTGAAGATATTCCTTTTGCACTATAGGCCTCTTAGCGCCATGAATGTCCACTTGCATTTTCTACAGAAAGAGTGTTTCAGAACTGTTCAATCAAAATTAAGGTTCAACTGTGTTAGTTTAAAGAACAGAACAGTAAGAAGTTTCACAGATTGCTTCTGTGTAGTTTTTATTTGAAGGTATTCCTTTTCCACCATAGGCCTCTTAGCGCCTGAATGTCCACTTGCATTTTCTACAGAAAGGGTGTTTCAGAACTGCTCAATCAAAAGTAAGGTTGAACTCTGTTAGTTGAATGCACAGAACTGTAAGAAGTTTCACAGATAGCTTCTTTGTAGTTTTTATTTGAACATATACCTTTTTCAACTATAGGCCTCTTAGCTCCCTGAATGTACAATTGCATTTTCTGCAGAAAGTGTTTCATAACTGCTCAATATAAACTAAGGTTCAACTCTGTTAGTTGAATGCACAGAACAGTAAGAAGTTTCACAGATTGTTTCTGTGTGGTTTTTATTTGAAGATATTCCTTTTCCCACTATAGGCCTCTTAGCGCCCTGAATGTCCACTTGCATTTTCTACAGAAAGAGTGTTTCAGAACTGCTCAATAAAAAGTAAGGTTCAACTCTGTTAGTTGAATGCACAGAACAGTAAGAAGTTTCGCAGATTGCTTCTGTGCAGTTTTTATTTGAAAATATTCCTTTTTCCACTATAGGCCTCTTAGCTCCCTGAATGTCCAATTGCATTTTCTATAGAAAGGGTGTTTCAGAAGTGCTCAATCAAAAGTAAGGTTCAACTCTGTTAGATGAATGCAAAGAACAGAAAGAAGTTTCACAGAATGCTTCTGTGTAGTTTTGTATTTGAAGTATTTTTTTCCGCTATAGGCCTCTTAGCGCTCCCAAGTCCACTTGCATTTTCTACAGAAAGAGTGTTTCAGAACTGTTCAATCAAAAGTAAGGTTAACTCTGTTAGTTGAATGCACAGAACAGAGAGAAGTTTCACAGATTGCTTCTGTGTAGTTTTATATGTGAACTTTTCTTTTTCCACTATAGTCCTCTTAGCGCCTGAATGTCCACTTGTATTTCTACAGAAAGAGTGTTTCAGAACTGCTCAATCAAAACTGAGGTTCACTTGTTAGTTGAATGCACAGAACAGTAAAAGTTTCACAGATCTTCTGTGCAGTTTATTTGAAATATTCCTTTTCCACTATAGCCTCTTAGCGCCCTGAATGTCCAATTGCATTTTCTACAGAAAGAGTGTTTCAGAACTGCTCAGTCAAAATTAAGGTTAAATCTCTGTTAGTTGAATGCACAGAACAGAAGAAGTTCACAGAATGCTTCTGTGTAGTTTTTTTTATTTCGATATTAGCTTCCATTTTCACTAAGGTTCAACTCTTAATTAAGCACTCCGTAAAGCAAGATTTCACAGATGCTTTGTGATTTTTTATTGAACTTTCCTTTTCCATATAGTCCTCTAGCGCCCTGAATGTCCACTTGTTTTCTACAGAAGAGGTTTCAGAACTGCTCAATCAAAACTGAGTCAACTCTGTTAGTTGAATGCACAGAACAGTAAGAAGTTTCACAGATTCTTCTGTGCGTTTTATTTGAAATATTCCTTTTTCCACTATAGGCCTCTTAGCGCCCTGAATTCCACTTGCATTTTCTACAGAAAGGTGTTCAGAACTGCTCAATCAAAAGTAAGTTAACTCTGTTAGTTGAATGCACAGACAGAAAGAAGTTTCACAGAATGCTTCTGTGAGTTTATTGAAGATATTACTTTTCCGCTGTAGGCCTCTTAGCGCTCGAAGGTCCACTTGCATTTTCTACAGAAAGAGTGTTTCAGAACTGCTCAATCAAAGTAAGGTTCAAACTCTGTAGTTGAATGCACAGAACAGAAAGAAGTTCACAGATGCTTCTGTGTAGTTTTTGTTTGAAATATTCCCTTTTTCACTATGGCCTCTTAGCGCCTGAATGTCCTTGTTTCTACAGAAGAGGGTTTCAAACTGCTCAATCAAAAAAAGTTCAACTCTTTAGTAATGACAGAAAGAAGATTCAGATATCTCTGTGAGTTTTTATTTGATATTCTTTTCCAACTAGGCCCTTGCGCCCTGAATGTCCATTTATTTTACAGAAGAGTGTTTCAGAACTGCTCAATAAAACTAAGGTTCAACCTGTTAGTGAAAGCACAGAACAAAGAAGTTTCACAGATTGTTCTTTGTAGTTTTTGTTTGAAGATATCCTTTCCCTATAGGCTCTTAGCCATGAATGTCCACTTGCATTTTCTACAGAAAGAGTGTTTCAAACTGTTCAATCAAAATTAAGGTTCAACTGTGTTAGTTTAAAGAACAGAACCGTAAGAAGTTTCCAGATTGCTTCTGTGTAGTTTTTATTTGAAGGTATTCCTTTTTCCACCATAGGCCTCTTAGCGCCCTTGAATGTCACTTGCATTTTTCTACGAAAGGGTGTTTCAGAACTGCTCAATCAAAAGTAAGGTTGAACTCTGTTAGTTGAATGCACAGAACTGTAAGAAGTTTCACAGATAGCTTCTTTGTAGTTTTATTTAACATATACCTTTTTCAACTATAGGCCTCTTTAGCGCCCTGGAATGTTCACTGCATTTCTGCAGAAAGAGTTTTTCATAACTGCTCAATAAACTAAGGTTCAACTCTTAGTTGAATGCCAGAACAGTAAGAAGTTTCACAGATTGCTTCGTGGTTTTATTTGAAATATCTTTTCCCTATAGCCTCTTACGCCCTGAATGTCACTTGCATTTTCTACAGAAAGAGTGTTTCAGAACTGCTCAATAAAACTAGGTTCAACTCTGTTAGTTGAATCACAGAACAGTAAGAAGTTTCGCAGATTGCTTCTGTGCAGTTTTTATTTGAAAATATTCCTTTTTCCACTATAGCCTCTTAGCTCCCTGAATGTCCAATTGCATTTCTATAGAAAGGGTGTTTCAGAAGTGCTCAATCAAAAGTAAGGTTCAACTCTGTTAGATGAATGCAAAGAACAGAAAGAAGTTTCACAGAATCTTCTGTGTAGTTTGTATTTGAAGTATTACTTTTTCCGCTATAGGCTCTTAGCGCTCCGAAGTCCACTTGCATTTTCTACAGAAAGAGTGTTTCAGAACTTCTCAATCAAAAGTAAGGTTCAATCCGTTAGTTGAATGCACAGAACAGAAGAAGTTTCACAGATAGCTTCTGTGTAGTTTTTATGTGAACTTTTCTTTTTCCACTATAGTACTCTTAGCGCCCTGAATGTCCACTGTATTTTCTACAGAAAGAGTGTTTCAGAACTGCTCAATCAAAACTGAGGTTCAACTCTGTTAGTGAATGCACAGAACAGTAAGAAGTTTCACAGATTTCTTCTGTGCAGTTTTTATTTGAAAATATTCCTTTTCCACATAGGCCCTTAGCGCCCTGAATGTCCAATTGCATTTTCTACAGAAAGAGTGTTTCAGAACTGCTCAATCAAAAGTAAGGTTAACTCTGTTAGTTGAAGCACAAACAGAAAGAAGTTTCACAGAATGCTTCTGTGTAGTTTTATTTGAAGGTATTACTTTTTCCGCTATAGGCCTCTTAGCGCTCCGAAGGTCCACTTGCATTTTCTACAGAAAGAGTGTTTCAGAACTCTCAATCAAAAGTAAGTTCAACTCCGTATTTGAATGCACAGAACAGAAGAAGTTCACAGATAGCTTCTGTGTAGTTTTTATGTGAACTTTTCCTTTTTTCCACTATAGTCCTCTAGCGCCCTGAATGTCCACTGTATTTCTACAGAAAGATGTTTTCAGAACTGCTCAATAAAATAGGTTCAACTCTGTTAGTTGAATGCACAGAACAGTAAGAAGTTTCACAGATTTCTTCTGTGCAGTTTTTATTTGAAAATATTCCTTTTCCACTATAGGCCTCTTAGCGCCCTGAATGTCCACTTGCATTTTCTACAGAAAGAGTGTTTCAGAACTGCTCAATCAAAAGTAAGGTTAAACTCTGTTAGTTGAATGCACAGAACAGAAAGAAGTTTCACAGAATGCTTCTGTGTAGTTTTTATTTGAAGATATTACTTTTTCCGCTATAGGCCTCTTAGCGCTGAAGTCCACTTGCATTTTCTACAGAAAGAGTGTTTCAGAACTGCTCAATCAAAAGTAAGGTTCAACTCTGTTAGTTGAATGCACAGAACAGAAAGAAGTTTCACAGATTGCTTCTGTGTAGTTTTTGTTTGAAGATATTCCTTTTTCTACTATGGCCTCTTAGCGCCATGAATGTCCACTTGCATTTTCTACAGAAAGAGTGTTTCAGAACTGCTCAATCAAAACTAAGGTTCAACTCTGTTAGTTGAATGCACAGAACAGAGAGAAGTTTCACAGATATCTTCTGTGTAGTTTTTATTTGAACCTATTCCTTTTTCCACTATAGGCCTCTTAGCGCCCTGAATGTCCACTTGTATTTTCTACAGAAAGAGTGTTTCAGAACTGCTCAATCAAAACTAAGGTTCAACTCTGTTAGTTGAATGCACAGAACAGAAAGAAGTTTCACAGATTGCTTCTTTGTAGTTTTTTTTGAAAATATTCCTTTTCCACTATAGGCCTCTTAGCGCCATGAATGTCCACTTGCATTTTCTACAGAAAGAGTGTTTCAGAACTGTTCAATCAAAATTAAGGTTCAACTGTGTTAGTTTAAAGAACAGAACCGTAAGAAGTTTCACAGATTGCTTCTGTGTAGTTTTTATTGAAGGTATTCCTTTTCCACCATAGGCCTCTTAGCGCCCTGAATGTCCACTTGCATTTTCTACAGAAAGGTGTTTCAGAACTGCTCAATCAAAAGTAAGGTTCAACTCTGTTAGTTGAATGCACAGAACTAAGAAGTTTCACAGATAGCTTCTTTGTAGTTTTTATTTGAACATATTCCTTTCACTATAGGCCTCTTAGCGCCCTGAATGTTCACTTGCATTTTCTACAGAAAGAGTGTTTCAGAACTGCTCAATAAACTAAGGTTCAACTCTGTTAGTTGAATGCACAGAACAGTAAGAAGTTTCACAGATTTCTTCTGTGTAGTTTTTATTTGAACATATTCCTTTTTCTATAGGCCTCTTAGCGCCCTGAATGTCACTTGCATTTTCTACAGAAAGAGTGTTTCAGAACTGCTCAATAAAACTAAGGTTCAACTCTGTTAGTTGAATGCACAGAACAGTAAGAAGTTTCAGATTGCTTCTGTGCAGTTTTTATTTGAAATATTCCTTTTTCCACTATAGGCCTCTTAGCTCCGAATGTCCATTGCATTTTCTATAGAAAGGGTGTTTCAGAACTGCTCAATCAAAAGTAAGGTTCAACTCTGTTAGATGAATGCAAAGAACAGAAAGAAGTTTCACAGAATTGCTTCTGTGTAGTTTTATTTGAAAGTATTCCTTTTTCCGCTATAGGCCTCTTAGCGCCCGAATGTCCACTTGCATTTTCTACAGAAAGAGTGTTTCAGAACTGCTCAATCAAAAGTAAGGTTCAACTCTGTTAGTTGAATGCACAGAACAGAAGAAGTTTCACAGATAGCTTCTGTGTAGTTTTTATATGAATATTCCTTTTTCCACTATAGGCCTCTTAGCGCCTGAATGTCCACTTGTATTTTCTACAGAAAGAGTGTTTCAGAACTGCTCAATAAAACTAAGGTTCAACTCTGTTAGTTGAATGCACAGAACAGTAAGAAGTTTCACAGATTCTTCTGTGCAGTTTTTATTTGAAAATATTCCTTTTCCACTATAGGCCTCTTAGCGCCCTGAATGTCCAATTGCATTTTCTCAGAAAGAGTGTTTCAGAACTGCTCAATCAAAATAAGGTTCAACTCTGTTAGTTGAATGCACAGAACAGAAAGAAGTTTCACAGAATGCTTCTGTGTAGTTTTTATTTGAAGATTACTTTTTCCGCTATAGGCCTCTTAGCGCTCCGAAGGTCCACTTGCATTTTCTACAGAAAGAGTGTTTCAGAACTTCAATCAAAAGTAAGGTTCAACTCCGTTAGTTGAATGCACAGAACAGAGAGAAGTTTCACAGATAGCTTCTGTGTAGTTTTATGTGAACTTTTTCCTTTTTCCACTATAGTCCTCTTAGCGCCCTGAATGTCCACTTGCATTTTCTACAGAAAGAGTGTTTCAGAACTGCTCAATCAAAATAAGGTTCAACTCTGTTAGTTGAATGCACAGAACAGTAAAGAAGTTTCACAGATTTCTTCTGTGTAGTTTTTATTTGAAGATATTCCTTTTTCCACTATAGGCCTCTTAGCGCCCTGAATGTCCACTTGCATTTTCTACAGAAAGAGTGTTTCAGAACTGCTCAATCAAAAGTAAGTTAACTCTGTTAGTTGAATGCAAGAACAGAAAGAAGTTTCACAGATTGCTTCTGTGTAGTTTTTTTTTGAAGATATTCCTTTTTCTTACTAGGCCTCTTAGCGCCCTGAATGTCCACTTGCCATTTTCTACAGAAAGAGTGTTTCAGAACTGCTCAATCAAAACTAAGGTTCAAATCTGTTAGTTGAATGCACAGAACAGAAGAAGTTTCACAGATTCTTCTGTGTAGTTTTTATTTGATATTCCTTTTTCCACTATAGGCCTCTTAGCGCCCGAATGTCCACTTGCATTTTCTACAGAAAGAGTGTTTCAGAACTGCTCAATCAAACTAAGGTTCAACTCTGTTAGTTGAATGCACAGAACAGAAGAAGTTTCACAGATTGCTTCTTGTAGTTTTTTTTGAAGATATTCCTTTTCCACTATAGGCCTCTAGCGCCCTGAATGTCCACTTGCATTTTCTACAGAAAGAGTGTTTCAGAACTGCTCAATCAAAATAAGGTTCAACTCTGTTAGTTGAATGCACAGAACAGAAGAAGTTTCACAGATTGCTTCTGTGTAGTTTTGTATTGAAGTATTTCCTTTTTCCACTATAGGCCTCTTAGCTCCGAATGTCCACTTGCATTTTCTACAGAAAGAGTGTTTCAGAACTCCAATCAAAAGTAAGGTTCAACTGTTAGTTGAATGCACAGAACAGAAGAAGTTTCACAGATTGCTTCTGTGTAGTTTTTATTTGAATTTCCTTTTCCATAGGCCTCTTAGCGCCCTGAATGTCCACTTTATTTTCTACAGAAAGAGTGTTTCAGAACTGCTCAATCAAATGAAGGTTAACTCTGTTAGTTGAATGCACAGAACAGTAAGAAGTTTCACAGATTTCTTCTGTAGTTTTTTTTGAAATATATTCCTTTTCCACTATAGGCCTCTTAGCGCCCTGAATGTCCACTGCATTTTCTACAGAAAGAGTGTTTCAGAACTGCTCAATAAAAGTAAGGTTCAACTCTGTTAGTTGAATGCACAGAACAGAAGAAGTTTCACAGATGCTTCTGTGTAGTTTTTATTTGAAGATATTTTTTTCCGCTATAGGCCTCTTAGCGCCTGAATGTCCACTTGCATTTTCTACAGAAAGAGTGTTTCAGAACTGCTCAATCAAAACTAAGGTTCAACTCTGTTAGTTGAATGCACAGAACAGAAAGAAGTTTCACAGATTGCTTCTGTGTAGTTTTTTTTGAATATTCCTTTTCTACTATAGGCCTCTTAGCGCCCTGAATGTCCACTTGCATTTTCTACAGAAAGAGTGTTTCAGAACTGTCAATCAAAATAAGGTTCAACTGTGTTAGTTTAAAGAAGCAGAACCGTAAGAAGTTTCACAGATTGCTTCTGTGTAGTTTTTATTTGAAGGTATTCCTTTTTCCATAGGCCTCTTAGCGCCATGAATGTCCACTTGCATTTTCTACAGAAAGAGTGTTTCAGAACTGCTCAATCAAAATTAAGGTTGAACTCTGTTAGTTGAATGCACAGAACAGTAAGAAGTTTCACAGATAGCTTCTTTGTAGTTTTTATTTGAACTATTCCTTTTTCACTATAGGCCTCTTAGCGCCCTGAATGTCCACTTCATTTTCTACAGAAAGAGTGTTTCAGAACTGCTCAATCAAAACTAAGGTTCAACTCTGTTAGTTGAATGCACAGAACAGTAAGAAGTTTCACAGATTCTTCTGTGCAGTTTTTATTTGAAAATATTCCTTTTCCACTATAGGCCTCTAGCGCCCTGAATGTCACTTGCATTTTCTACAGAAAGAGTGTTTCAGAACTGCTCAATCAAAGTAAGGTTAAACTCTGTTATTTGAATGCACAGAACAGAAAGAAGTTTCACAGATGCTTCTGTGTAGTTTTTATTTGAAGATATTACTTTTTCCGCTATAGGCCTCTTTCGCTCGAATGTCCACTTGCATTTTCTACAGAAAGTGTGTTTCAGAACTGCTCAATCAAAAGTAAGGTTCAACTCTGTTAGTTGAATGCACAGAACAGAAGAAGTTTCACAGATTGCTTCTTTGTAGTTTTTGTTTGAAGATATTCCTTTTCCACTATAGGCCTCTTAGCGCCATGAATGTCCACTTGCATTTTCTACAGAAAGAGTGTTTCAGAACTGCTCAATCAAAATAAGGTTCAACTCTGTTAGTTGAATGCAACAGAACCGTAAGAAGTTTCACAGATTGCTTCTGTGTAGTTTTTATTTGAAGTATTCCTTTTTCCACTATAGGCCTCTTAGCGCCTGAATGTCCACTTGCATTTTCTACAGAAAGAGGTGTTTCAGAACTGCTCAATAAAATAAGGTTAACTCTGTTAGTTGAATGCACAGAACAGTAAGAAGTTTCACAGATAGCTTCTTTGTAGTTTTTATTTGAACATATTACCTTTTTCACTATAGGCCTTAGCGCCCTGAATGTCCACTTCATTTTCTACAGAAAGAGTGTTTCAGAACTGCTCAATCAAAATAAGGTTCAACTCTGTTAGTTGAATGCACAGAACAGTAAGAAGTTTCACAGATTCTTCTGTGTAGTTTTTATTTGAAATATTCCTTTTCCACTATAGGCCTCTTAGCGCCCTGAATGTCCAATTGCATTTTCTACAGAAAGAGTGTTTCAGAACTGCTCAATCAAAAGTAAGGTTAAACTCTGTTTGTTGAATGCACAGAACAGGAAGAAGTTTCACAGAATGCTTCTGTGTAGTTTTTTTTGAACTATTACCTTTTTCCACTATAGGCCTCTTAGCGCCCTCCGAATGTCCACTTGCGTTTTCTACAGAAAGAGTGTTTCAGAACTTCTCAATCAATATAAGGTTCAACTCCGTTAGTTGAATGCACAGAACAGAGAGAAGTTTCACAGATAGCTTCTGTGTAGTTTTTATGTGAACGTTTCCTTTTTCCACTATAGTCCTCTTAGCGCCCTGAATGTCCACTTGTATTTTCTACAGAAAGAGTGTTTCAGAAATGCTCAATCAAAATTGAGTTAATCTGTTAGTTGAATGCACAGAACAGTAAGAAGTTTCACAGATTTCTTCTGTGCAGTTTTTATTTGAAATATTCCTTTTCCACTATAGGCCTCTTAGCGCCCTGAATGTCCAATTGCATTTTCTACAGAAAGAGTGTTTCAGAACTGCTCAATCAAAAGTAGGTTAAACTCTGTTAGTTGAATGCACAGAACAGAATGAGTTTCACAGAATGCTTCTGTGTAGTTTTTATTTGAAGATATTACTTTTTTCCGCTATAGGCCTCTTAGCGCTCCGAAGGTCCACTTGCATTTTCTACAGAAAGAGTGTTTCAGAACTGCTCAATCAAAAGTAAGTTTCAACTCTGTTAGTTGAATGCACAGAACAGAAAGAAGTTTCACAGATTGTTCTGTGTAGTTTTTGTTTGAAGATATTCCTTTTTCTACTATGGCCTCTTAGCGCCCTGAATGCCACTTGCATTTTCTACAGAAAGAGTGTTTCAGAACTGCTCAATCAAAACTAAGGTTCAACTCTCTTAGTTGAATGCACAGAACAGAGAGAAGTTTCACAGATATCTTCTGTGTAGTTTTTATTTGAACTTATTCCTTTTTCCACTATAGGCCTCTTAGCGCCCTGAATGTCCACTTGTATTTCTACAGAAAGAGTGTTTCAGAACTGTCAATCAAAACTAAGGTTCAACTCTGTTAGTTGAATGCACAGAACAGAAAGAAGTTTCACAGATTGCTTCTTTGTAGTTTTTGTTTGAAGATATTCCCTTTTCCACTATAGGCCTCTTAGCGCATGAATGTCCACTTGCATTTTCTACAGAAGAGTGTTTCAGAACTGTTCAATCAAAATTAAGGTTCAACTGTGTTAGTTTAAAGAACAGAACCGTAAGAAGTTTCACAGATTGCTTCTGTGTAGTTTTTATTTGAAGGTATTCCTTTTCCACCATAGGCCTCTTAGCGCCCTGAATGTCCACTTGCATTTTCTACAGAAAGGGTGTTTCAGAACTGCTCAATCAAAGTAAGGTTGAACTCTGTTAGTTGAATGCACAGAACTGTAAGAAGTTTCACAGATAGCTTCTTTGTAGTTTTTATTTGAACATATACCTTTTTCAACTATAGGCCTCTTAGCGCCCTGAATGTTCACTTGCATTTTCTGCAGAAAGAGTGTTTCATAACTGCTCAATATAAACTAAGGTTCAACTCTGTTAGTTGAATGCACAGAACAGTAAGAAGTTTCACAGATTGCTTCTGTGTGGTTTTTATTTGAAGATATTCCTTTTCCCACTATAGGCCTCTCAGCGCCCTGAATGTCCACTTGCATTTTCTACAGAAAGAGTGTTTCAGAACTGCTCAATAAAACTAAGTTCAACTATGTTAGTTGAATGCACAGAACAGTAAGAAGTTTCGCAGATTGCTTCTGTGCAGTTTTTATTTGAAAATATTCCTTTTTCCACTATAGGCCTCTTAGCTCCCTGAATGTCCAATTGCATTTTCTATAGAAAGGGTGTTTCAGAAGTGCTCAATCAAAAGTAAGGTTCAACTCTGTTAGATGAATGCAAAGAACAGAAAGAAGTTTCACAGAATGCTTCTGTGTAGTTTGTATTTGAAGGTATTACTTTTTCCGCTATAGGCCTCTTAGCGCTCTGAATGTCCACTTGCATTTTCTACAGAAAGAGTGTTTCAGAACTTCTCAATCAAAAGTAAGGTTCAAATCCGTTAGTTGAATGCACAGAACAGAGAGAAGTTTCACAGATAGCTTCTGTGTAGTTTTTATGTGAACTTTTTCCTTTTTCCACTATAGTCCTCTTAGCGCCCTGAATGTCCACTTGTATTTTCTACAGAAAGAGTGTTTCAGAACTGCTCAATCAAAACTGAGGTTCAACTCTGTTAGTTGAATGCACAGAACAGTAAGAAGTTTCACAGATTTCTTCTGTGCAGTTTTTATTTGAAAATATTCCTTTTCCACTATAGGCCTCTTAGCGCCCTGAATGTCCAATTGCATTTTCTACAGAAAGAGTGTTTCAGAACTGCTCAATCAAAAGTAAGGTTAAACTCTGTTAGTTGAAGCACAGAACAGAAGAAGTTTCACAGAATGCTTCTGTGTAGTTTTTATTTGAAGGTATTACTTTTTCCGCTATAGGCCTCTTAGCGCTCCGAAGGTCCACTTGCATTTTCTACAGAAAGAGTGTTTCAGAACTTCTCAATCAAAAGTAAGGTTCAACTCCGTTAGTTGAATGCACAGAACAGAGAGAAGTTTCACAGATAGCTTCTGTGTAGTTTTTATGTGAACTTTTTCCTTTTTCCACTATAGTCCTCTTAGCGCCCTGAATGTCCACTTGTATTTTCTACAGAAAGAGTGTTTCAGAACTGTCATCAAAATTGAGGTTAACTCTGTTAGTTGAATGCACAGAACAGTAAGAAGTTTCACAGATTTCTTCTGTGCAGTTTTATTTGAAAATATTCCTTTTCACTATAGGCCTCTTAGGCCCTGAATGTCCAATTGCATTTTCTCAGAAAGAGTGTTTCAGAACTGCTCAATCAAAAGTAAGGTTAAACTCTGTTAGTTGAATGCAAGAACAGAAAGAAGTTCACAGAATGCTTCTGTGTAGTTTTTATTTGAAGTATTACTTTTTCCGCTATAGGCCTCTTAGCGCTCCGAAGGTCCACTTGCATTTTCTACAGAAAGAGTGTTTCAGAACTGCTCAATCAAAGTAAGGTTCAACTCTGTTAGTTGAATGCACAGAACAGAAAGAAGTTTCACAGATTGCTTCTGTGTAGTTTTTGTTTGAAGTATTCCTTTTTCTACTATGGGCCTCTTAGCGCCATGAATGTCCACTTGCATTTTCTACAGAAGAGTGTTTCAGAACTGCTCAATCAAACTAAGGTTCAACTCTGTTAGTTGAATGCACAGAACAGAGAGAAGTTTCACAGATTCTTCTGTGTAGTTTTTATTTGAACTATTCCTTTTCCACTATAGGCCTCTTAGCGCCCTGAATGTCCAGTTGCATTTTCTACAGAAAGAGTGTTTCAGAACTGCTCAATCAAAACTAAGGTTCAACTCTGTTAGTTGAATGCACAGAACAGAAAGAAGTTTCACAGATAGCTTCTTTGTAGTTTTTGTTTGAAAATATTCCTTTTCCACTATAGGCCTCTTAGCGCCATGAATGTCCACTTGCATTTTCTACAGAAAGAGTGTTTCAGAACTGTTCAATCAAAATTAAGGTTCAACTGTGTTAGTTTAAAGAACAGAACCGTAAGAAGTTTCACAGATTGCTTCTGTGTAGTTTTTATTTGAAGGTATTCCTTTTCCACCATAGGCCTCTTAGCGCCCTGAATGTCCACTTGCATTTTCTACAGAAAGGGTGTTTCAGAACTGCTCAATCAAAAGTAAGGTTGAACTCTGTTAGTTGAATGCACAGAACTGTAAGAAGTTTCACAGATAGCTTCTTTGTAGTTTTTATTTGAACATATACCTTTTTCACTATAGGCCTCTTAGCGCCCTGAATGTTCACTTGCATTTTCTCAGAAAGAGTGTTTCATAACTGCTCAATAAAACTAAGGTTCAACTCTGTTAGTTGAATGCACAGAACAGTAGAAGTTTCACAGATTGTTCTGTGTGGTTTTTATTTGAAGATATTCCTTTTCCTCTAAGGCCTCTCAGCGTCCTGAATGTCCACTTGCATTTTCTACAGAAAGAGTGTTTCAGAACTGCTCAATAAAAACTACATTCAACTATGTTAGTTGAATGCACGAACAGTAAGAGTTTCGCAGATTGCTTCTGTGCAGTTTTTATTTGAAAATATTCCTTTTTCCACTATAGGCCTCTTAGCTCCCTGAATGTCCATTGCATTTTCTATAGAAAGGGTGTTTCAGAAGTGCTCAATCAAAAGTAAGGTTCAACTCTGTTAGATGAATGCAAAGAACAGAAAGAAGTTTCACAGAATGCTTCTGTGTAGTTTGTATTTGAAGGTATTACTTTTTCCGCTATAGGCCTCTTAGCGCCCGAATGTCCACTTGCATTTTCTACAGAAAGAGTGTTTCAGAACTGCTCAATAAAATAAGGTTCAACTCTGTTAGTTGAATGCACAGAACAGAAGAAGTTTCACAGATTGTTCTGTGTGGTTTTTATTGAAATATTCCTTTTCCCACTATAGGCCTCTCAGCGCCTGAATGTCCACTTGTATTTTCTACAGAAAGAGTGTTTCAGAACTGCTCAATAAAAACTACCGTTCAACTATGTTAGTTGAATGCACAGAACAGTAAGAAGTTTCGCAGTTGCTTCTGTGCAGTTTTTATTTGAAAATATTCCTTTTTCCACTATAGGCCTCTTAGCTCCCTGAATGTCCAATGCATTTTCATAGAAAGGTGTTTCAGAAGTGCTCAATCAAAAGTAAGGTTCAACTCTGTTAGATGAATGCAAAGAACAGAAAGAAGTTTCACAGAATGCTTCTGTGTAGTTTGTATTTGAGGTATTACTTTTTCCGCTATAGGCCTCTTAGCGCTCCGAAGGTCCACTTGCATTTTCTACAGAAAGAGTGTTTCAGAATTCTCAATCAAAAGTAAGGTTCAACTCCGTTAGTTGAATGCACAGAACAGAGAGAAGTTTCACAGATAGCTTCTGTGTAGTTTTTATGTGAACTTTTTCCTTTTTCCACTATAGTCCTCTTAGCGCCCTGAATGTCCAATTGCATTTTCTACAGAAAGAGTGTTCAGAACTGCTCAACCAAAAGTAAGGTTAAACTCTGTTAGTTGAATGCACAGAACAGAAAGAAGTTTCACAAATGCTTCTGTGTAGTTTTTATTTGAAGATATTACTTTTTCCGCTATAGGCCTCTTAGCGCTCCGAAGGTCACTTGCATTTTCTACAGAAAGAGTGTTTCAGAACTGCTCAGTCAAAAGTAAGGTTCAACTGTGTTAGTTGAATGCACAGAACAGAAAGAAGTTTCACAGGTTGCTTCTGTGTAGTTTTTGTTTGAAGATATTCCTTTTTCTACTATGGGCCTCTTAGTGCCGTGAATGTCCACTTGCATTTTCTACAGAAAGAGTGTTTCAGAACTGCTCAATCAAAACTAAGGTTCAAATCTGTTAGTTGAATGCACAGAACAGAGAGGAGTTTCACAGATATCTTCTGTGTAGTTTTTATTTGATCTTATTCCTTTTTCCACTATAGGCCTCTTAGCACCCAGAATGTCCACTTGTATTTTCTACAGAAAGAGTCTTTCAGAATTGCTCAATCAAAACTAAGGTTCAACTCTGTTAGTTGAAAGCACAGAACAGAAAGAAGTTTCACAGATTGCTTCTTTGTAGTTTTTGTTTGAAGATATTCCCATTTCCACTATAGGCCTCCTAGCGCCCTGAATGTCCAATTGCATTTTCTATAGAAAGGGTGTTTCAGAAGTGCTCAATCAAAAGAAAGGTTCAACTCTGTTAGATGAATGCAAAGAACAGAAAGAAGTTTCACAGAATGCTTCTGTGTAGTTTGTATTTGAAGTATTCTTTTTCCGCTATAGGCCTCTTAGCGCTCCGAAGTTCCACTTGCATTTTCTACAGAAAGAGTGTTTCAGAACTTCCCAATCAAAAGTAAGGTTCAACTCCGTTAGTTGAATGCACAGAACAGAGAGAAGTTTCACAGATAGCTTCTGTGTAGTTTTTATGTGAACTTTTTCCTTTTTCCACTATGGTCCTATTAGCGCCCTGAATGTCCACTTTTATTTTCTACAGAAAGAGTGTTTCAGAACTGCTCAATCAAAACTGAGGTTCAACTCTGTTAATTGAATGCACAGAACAGTAAGAAGTTTCACAGATTTCTTCTGTGCAGTTTTTTTTTGAAAATATTCCTTTTCCACTATCGGCCTCTTAGCGCCCTGAATGTCCAACTGCATTTTCTACAGAAAGAGTGTTTCAGAACTGGTCAATCAGAAGTAAGGTTAAACTCTGTTATTTGAATGCACAGAACAGAAAGAAGTTTCACAGAATGCTTCTGTGTAGTTTTTATTTGAAGATATTACTTTTTCCGCTATAGCCGTCTTTTCGCTCTGAATGTCCACTTTCATTTTGTACAGAAAGTGTGTTTCAGAATGCTCAATCAAAGTAAGGTTCAACTCTGTTAGTTGAATGCACAGAACAGAAAGAAGTTTCACAGATTGCTTCTTTGTAGTTTTTGTTTGAAGATATTCCTTTTCTACTATAGCCTCTTAGCGCCATGAATGTCCACTTGCATTTTCTACAGAAAGAGTGTTTCAGAACTGTTCAATCAAAATTAAGGTTCAACTGTGTTAGTTTAAAGAACAGAACCGTAAGAAGTTTCACAGATTGCTTCTGTGTAGTTTTTATTTGAAGGTATTCCTTTTTCCACCATAGGCCTCTTAGCGCCATGAATGTCCACTTGCATTTTCTACAGAAAGGGTGTTTCAGAACTGCTCAATAAAAATTAAGGTTGAACTCTGTTAGTTGAATGCACAGAACTGTAAGAAGTTTCACAGATAGCTTCTTTGTAGTTTTTATTTGAACATATACCTTTTTCAACTATAGGCCTCTTAGTGCCCTGAATGTTCACTTCCATTTTCTGCAGAAGGAGTGTTTCATAACTGCTCAATATAAACTAAGGTTCAACTCTGTTAGTTGAATGCACAGAACAGTAAGAAGTTTCACAGATTCCTTCTGTGCAGTTTTTATTTGAAAATATTCCTTTTCCACTATAGGCCTCTAAGCGCCCTGAATGTCTAATTGTATTTTCTACAGAAAGAGTGTTTCAGAACTGGTCAATCAGAAGTAAGGTTAAACTCTGTTATTTGAATGCACAGAACAGAAAGAAGTTTCACAGAATGCTTCTGTGTAGTTTTTATTTGAAGATATTACTTTTTCCGCTATAGGCGTCTTTTCGCTCTGAATGTCCACTTTCATTTTGTACAGAAAGTGTGTTTCAGAACTGCTCAATCAAAAGTAAGGTTCAACTCTGTTAGTTGAATGCACAGAACAGAAAGAAGTTTCACAGATTGCTTCTTTGTAGTTTTTGTTTGAAGATATTCCCTTTTCTACTATAGGCCTCTTAGCGCCATGAATGTCCACTTGCATTTTCTACAGAAAGAGTGTTTCAGAACTGTTCAATCAAAATTAAGGTTCAACTGTGTTAGTTTAAAGAACAGAACCGTAAGAAGTTTCACAGATTGCTTCTGTGTAGTTTTTATTTGAAGGTATTCCTTTTTCCACCATAGGCCTCTTAGCGCCATGAATGTCCACTTGCATTTTCTACAGAAAGTGTGTTTCAGAACTGCTCAATAAAAATTAAGGTTCAACTCTGTTAGTTGAATGCACAGAACTGTAAGAAGTTTCACAGATAGCTTCTTTGTAGTTTTTATTTGAACATATACCTTTTTCAACTATAGGCCTCCAAGTGCCCTGAATTTTCACTTCCATTTTCTGCAGAAGGAGTGTTTCATAACTGCTCAATATAAACTAAGGTTCAACTCTGTTAGTTGAATGCACAGAACAGTAAGAAGTTTCACAGATTCCTTCTGTGCAGTTTTTATTTGAAAATATTCCTTTTCCACTATAGGCCTCTAAGCGCCCTGAATGTCTAATTGTATTTTCTACAGAAAGAGTGTTTCAGAACTGCTCAATCAAAAGTCAGGTTAAACTCTGTTTGTTGAATGCACAGAACAGGAAGAAGTTTCACAGAATGCTTCCGTGTAGGTTTTATTTGAAGGTATTACTTTTTCCGCTATAGGCCTCTTAGCGCTCCGAAGGTCCACTTGCGTTTTCTACAGAAAGAGTGTTTCAGAACTTCTCAATCAAATATAAGGTTCAACTCCGTTAGTTGAATGCACAGAACAGAGAGAAGTTTCACAGATAGCTTCTGTGTAGTTTTTATGTGAACGTTTTCCTTTTTCCACTATAGTCCTCTTATCGCCCTGAATGTCCACTTGTATTTTCTACAGAAAGAGTGTTTCAGAATGCTCAGTCAAAATTGAGATTGAATTCTGTTAGTTGAATGCACAGAACAGTAAGAAGTTTCACAGATTTCTTCTGTGCAGTTTTAATTTGAAAATATTCCTTTTCCACTATAGGCCTCTTAGTGCCCTGAATGTCCAATTGCATTTTCTGCAGAAAGAGTGTTTCAGAACTGCTCAATCAAAAGTTAGGTTAAACTCTGTTAGTTGAATGCACAGAACAGAATGTAGTTTCACAGAATGCTTCTGTGTAGTTTTTATTTGAAGATATTACTTTTTTCCGCTATAGGCCTCCTAGCGCTCCGAAGGTCCACTTGCATTTTCTACAGAAAGAGTGTTTCAGAACTGCTCAATCAAAGTAAGTTTCAACTCTGTTAGTTGAATGCACAGAACAGAAAGAAGTTTCACAGATTGATTCTGTGTAGTTTTTGTTTGAAGATATTCCTTTTTCTACTATGGGCCTCTTAGCGCCATGAATGCCAACTTGCATTTTCTACAGAAAGAGTGTTTCAGAACTGCTCAATCAAAACTAAGGTTCAACTCTCTTAGTTGAATGCAGAGAACAGAGAGCAGTTTCACAGATATCTTCTGTGTAGTTTTTATTTGAACTTATTCCTTTTTCCACTATAGGCCACTTGGCGCCCTGAATGTCCACTTGTATTTTCTACAGAAAGAGTGTTTCAGAACTGTTCAATCAAAACTAAGGTTCAACTCTGTTAGTTGAATGCACAGAACAGAAAGAAGTTTCACAGATTGCTTCTTTGTAGTTTTTGTTTGAAGATATTCCCTTTTGCACTATAGGCCTCTTAGCGCCATGAATGTCCACTTGCATTTTCTACAGAAAGAGTGTTTCAGAACTGTTCAATCAAAATTAAGGTTCAACTGTGTTAGTTTAAAGAACAGAACCGTAAGAAGTTTCACAGATTGCTTCTGTGTAGTTTTTATTGGAAGGTATTACTTTTCGACCATAGGCCTCTTAGCGACCTGAATGTCCACTTGCATTTTCTACAGAAAGGGTGTTTCAGAACTGCTCAATCAAAAGTAAGGTTGAACTCTGTTAGTTGAATGACAGAACTGTAAGAAGTTTCACAGATAGCTTCTTTGTAGTTTTTATTTCAACATATACCTTTTTCAACTATAGGCCTCTTAGCGCCCTGAATGTTCACTTGCATTTTCTGCAGAAAGTGTGTTTCATAACTGCTCAATATAAACTAAGGTTCAACTCTGTTAGTTGAATGCACAGAACAGTAAGAAGTTTCACAGATTGTTTCTGTGTGGTTTTTATTTGAAGATATTCCTTTTCCCACTATAGGCCTCTCAGCGCCCTGAATGTCCACTTGCATTTTCTACAGAAAGAGTGTTTCAGAACTGCTCAATAAAAGTACCATTCAACTATGTTAGTTGAATGCACGGAACAGTAAGCAGTTTCGCAGATTGCTTCTGTGCAGTTTTTATTTGAAAATATTCCTTTTTCCACTATAGGCCTCTTAGCTCCCTGAATGTCCATTGCATTTTCTATAGAAAGGGTGTTTCAGAAGTGCTCAATCAAAAGTAAGGTTCAACTCTGTTAGATGAATGCAAAGAACAGAAAGAAGTTTCACAGAATGCTTCTGTGTAGTTTGTATTTGAAGGTATTAATTTTTCCGCTATAGGCCTCTTAGAGCTCCAAGGTCCACTTGCATTTTCTACAGAAAGAGTGTTTCAGAACTGTTCAATCAAAAGTAAGGTTAAACTCTGTTAGTTGAATGCACAGAACAGAAAGAAGTTTCACAGATTGCTTCTGTGTAGTTTTTATGTGAACTTTTTCCTTTTTCCACTATAGTCCTCTTAGCGACCTGAATGTCCACTTGTATTTTCTACAGAAAGAGTGTTTCAAAACTGCTCAATCAAAACTGAGGTTCAACTCTTTTAGTTGAATGCACAGAACAGTAAGAAGTTTCACAGATTTCTTCTGTGCAGTTTTTATTTGAAAATAATAGTTTTCCACTATAGGCCTCTTAGCGCCCTGAATGTCCAGTTGCATTTTCTACAGAAAGAGTGTTTCAGAACTGCTCAATCAAAAGTAAGGTTAAACTCTGTTGTTGAATGCACAGAACAGGAAGAAGTTTCACAGAATGCTTCTTTGTAGGTTTTATTTGAAGGTATTACTTTTTCCGCTATAGGCCTCTTAGCGCTCCGAAGGTCCACTTGCATTTTCTACAGAAAGAGTGTTTCAGAACTTCTCAATCAAAAGTAAGGTTCAACTCCGTTAGTTGAATGCACAGAACAGAGAGAAGTTTCACAGATAGCTTCTGTGTAGTTTTTATGTGAACGTTTTCCTTTTTCCACTATAGTCCTCTTATCGCCCTGAATGTCCACTTCTATTTTCTACAGAAAGAGTGTTTCAGAACTGTTCAATCAAAATTGAGATTGAACTCTGTTATTTGAATGCACAGAACAGTAAGAAGTTTCACAGATTTCTTCTGTGCAGTTTTAATTTGAAAATATTCCTTTTACACTATAGGCCTCTTAGTGCCCTGAATGTCCAATTGCATTTTCTGCAGAAAGAGTGTTTCAGAACTGCTCAATCAAAAGTAAGGTTCAACTCTGTTAGATGAATGCAAAGAACAGAAAGAAGTTTCACAGAATGCTTCTGTGTAGTTTGTATTTGTAGGTATTACTTTTTCCGCTATAGGCCTCTTAGCGCTCCGAAGGTCCACTTGCATTTTCTACAGAAAGAGTGTTTCAGAACTTCTCAATCAAAGTAAGGTTCAACTCTGTTAGTTGAATGCACAGAACAGAAAGAAGTTTAACAGATTGAGTCTGTGTAGTTTTTGTTTGAAGGTATTCCTTTTTCTACTATGGGCCTCTTAGTGCCATGAATGTCCACTTGCATTTTCTACAGAAAGAGTGTTTCAAAACTGCTCAATCAAAAGTAAGGTTCAACACTATTAGTTGAATGCACAGAACAGAGAGAAGTTTCACAGATATCTTCTGTGTAGTTTTTATTTGAACTTATTCCTTTTTCCACTATAGGCCACTTAGCGCCCTGAATGTCCACTTGTATTTTCTACAGAAAGAGTGTTTCAGAACTGTTCAATCAAAACTAAGGTTCAACTGTGTTAGTTGAATGCCCAGAACAGAAAGAAGTTTCACAGATTGCTTCTTTGTAGTTTTTGTTTGAAGATATTCCCTTTTCCACTATAGGCCTCTTAGCGCCATGAATGTCCACTTGCATTTTCTACAGAAAGAGTGTTTCAGAACTGTTCAATCAAAATTAAGGTTCAACTGTGTTAGTTTAAAGAACAGAACCGTAAGAAGTTTCACAGATTGCTTCTGTGTAGTTTTTATTGGAAGGTATTCCTTTTCCACCATAGGCCTCTTAGCGCCCTGAATGTCCACTTGCATTTTCTACAGAAAGGGTGTTTCAGAACTGCTCAATCAAAAGTAAGGTTGAACTCTGTTAGTTGAATGCACAGAACTGTAAGAAGTTTCACAGATAGCTTCTTTGTAGTTTTTATTTGAACATATACCTTTTTCAACTATAGGCCTCTTAGCGCCCTGAATGTTCACTTGCATTTTCTTCAGAAAGGGTGTTTCATAACTGCTCAATATAAACTAAGGTTCAACTCTGTTAGTTGAATGCACAGAACAGTAAGAAGTTTCACAGATTGTTTCTGTGTGGTTTTTATTTGAAGATATTCCTTTTCCCTCTAAAGGCCTCTCAGCGTCCTGAATGTCCACTTGCATTTTCTACAGAAAGCGTGTTTCAGAACTGCTCAATAAAAACTACCATTCAACTATATTAGTTGAATGCACGGAACAGTAAGCAGTTTCGCAGATTGCTTCTGTGCAGTTTTTATTTGAAAATATTCCTTTTTCCACTATAGGCCTCTTAGCTCCCTGAATGTCCAAATGCATTTTCCATAGAAAGGGTGTTTCAGAAGTGCTCAATCAAAAGTAAGGTTCAACTCTGTTAGATGAATGCAAAGAACAGAAAGAAGTTTCACAGAATGCTTCTGTGTAGTTTGTATTTGTAGGTATTACTTTTTCCGCTATAGGCCTCTTAGCGCTCCGAAGGTCCACTTGCATTTTCTACAGAAAGAGTGTTTGAGAAATTCTCAATCAAAAGTAAGGTTCAACTCCGTTAGTTGAATGCACAGAACAGAGAGAAGTTTCACAGATAGCTTCTGTGTAGTTTTTATGTGAACTTTTTCCTTTTTCCACTATAGTCCTCTTAGCGCCCTGAATGTCCAATTGCATTTTCTACAGAAAGAGTGCTTCAGAACTGCTCAACCAAAAGTAAGGTTAAACTCTGTTAGTTGAATGCACAGAACAGAAAGAAGTTTCACAAAATGCTTCTGTGTAGTTTTTATTTGAAGATAATACTTTTTCCGCTATAGGCCTCTTAGCGCTCCGAAGGTACACTTGCATTTTCTACAGAAAGAGTGTTTCAGAACTGCTCAGTCAAAAGTAAGGTTCAACTGTGTTAGTTGAATGCACAGAACAGAAAGAAGTTTCACAGGTTGCTTCTGTGTAGTTTTTGTTTGAAGATATTCCTTTTTCTACTATGGGCCTCTTAGTGCCGTGAATGTCCACTTGCATTTTCTACAGAAAGAGTGTTTCAGAACTGCTCAATCAAAACTAAGGTTCAAATCTGTTAGTTGAATGCACAGAACAGAGAGGAGTTTCACAGATATCTTCTGTGTAGTTTTTATTTGATCTTATTCCTTTTTCCACTATAGGCCTCTTAGCACCCAGAATGTCCACTTGTATTTTCTACAGAAAGAGTCTTTCAGAATTGCTCAATCAAAACTAAGGTTCAACTCTGTTAGTTGAAAGCACAGAACAGAAAGAAGTTTCACAGATTGCTTCTTTGTAGTTTTTGTTTGAAGATATTCCCATTTCCACTATAGGCCTCCTAGCGCCCTGAATGTCCAATTGCATTTTCTATAGAAAGGGTGTTTCAGAAGTGCTCAATCAAAAGAAAGGTTCAACTCTGTTAGATGAATGCAAAGAACAGAAAGAAGTTTCACAGAATGCTTCTGTGTAGTTTGTATTTGAAGGTATTTCTTTTTCCGCTATAGGCCTCTTAGCGCTCCGAAGTTCCACTTGCATTTTCTACAGAAAGAGTGTTTCAGAACTTCCCAATCAAAAGTAAGGTTCAACTCCGTTAGTTGAATGCACAGAACAGAGAGAAGTTTCACAGATAGCTTCTGTGTAGTTTTTATGTGAACTTTTTCCTTTTTCCACTATGGTCCTATTAGCGCCCTGAATGTCCACTTTTATTTTCTACAGAAAGAGTGTTTCAGAACTGCTCAATCAAAACTGAGGTTCAACTCTGTTAATTGAATGCACAGAACAGTAAGAAGTTTCACAGATTTCTTCTGTGCAGTTTTTTTTTGAAAATATTCCTTTTCCACTATCGGCCTCTTAGCGCCCTGAATGTCCAACTGCATTTTCTACAGAAAGAGTGTTTCAGAACTGGTCAATCAGAAGTAAGGTTAAACTCTGTTATTTGAATGCACAGAACAGAAAGAAGTTTCACAGAATGCTTCTGTGTAGTTTTTATTTGAAGATATTACTTTTTCCGCTATAGCCGTCTTTTCGCTCTGAATGTCCACTTTCATTTTGTACAGAAAGTGTGTTTCAGAACTGCTCAATCAAAAGTAAGGTTCAACTCTGTTAGTTGAATGCACAGAACAGAAAGAAGTTTCACAGATTGCTTCTTTGTAGTTTTTGTTTGAAGATATTCCCTTTTCTACTATAGGCCTCTTAGCGCCATGAATGTCCACTTGCATTTTCTACAGAAAGAGTGTTTCAGAACTGTTCAATCAAAATTAAGGTTCAACTGTGTTAGTTTAAAGAACAGAACCGTAAGAAGTTTCACAGATTGCTTCTGTGTAGTTTTTATTTGAAGGTATTCCTTTTTCCACCATAGGCCTCTTAGCGCCATGAATGTCCACTTGCATTTTCTACAGAAAGGGTGTTTCAGAACTGCTCAATAAAAATTAAGGTTGAACTCTGTTAGTTGAATGCACAGAACTGTAAGAAGTTTCACAGATAGCTTCTTTGTAGTTTTTATTTGAACATATACCTTTTTCAACTATAGGCCTCTTAGTGCCCTGAATGTTCACTTCCATTTTCTGCAGAAGGAGTGTTTCATAACTGCTCAATATAAACTAAGGTTCAACTCTGTTAGTTGAATGCACAGAACAGTAAGAAGTTTCACAGATTCCTTCTGTGCAGTTTTTATTTGAAAATATTCCTTTTCCACTATAGGCCTCTAAGCGCCCTGAATGTCTAATTGTATTTTCTACAGAAAGAGTGTTTCAGAACTGGTCAATCAGAAGTAAGGTTAAACTCTGTTATTTGAATGCACAGAACAGAAAGAAGTTTCACAGAATGCTTCTGTGTAGTTTTAATTTGAAGATATTACTTTTTCCGCTATAGGCGTCTTTTCGCTCTGAATGTCCACTTTCATTTTGTACAGAAAGTGTGTTTCAGAACTGCTCAATCAAAAGTAAGGTTCAACTCTGTTAGTTGAATGCACAGAACAGAAAGAAGTTTCACAGATTGCTTCTTTGTAGTTTTTGTTTGAAGATATTCCCTTTTCTACTATAGGCCTCTTAGCGCCATGAATGTCCACTTGCATTTTCTACAGAAAGAGTGTTTCAGAACTGTTCAATCAAAATTAAGGTTCAACTGTGTTAGTTTAAAGAACAGAACCGTAAGAAGTTTCACAGATTGCTTCTGTGTAGTTTTTATTTGAAGGTATTCCTTTTTCCACCATAGGCCTCTTAGCGCCATGAATGTCCACTTGCATTTTCTACAGAAAGGGTGTTTCAGAACTGCTCAATAAAAATTAAGGTTGAACTCTGTTAGTTGAATGCACAGAACTGTAAGAAGTTTCACAGATAGCTTCTTTGTAGTTTTTATTTGAACATATACCTTTTTCAACTATAGGCCTCCAAGTGCCCTGAATTTTCACTTCCATTTTCTGCAGAAGGAGTGTTTCATAACTGCTCAATATAAACTAAGGTTCAACTCTGTTAGTTGAATGCACAGAACAGTAAGAAGTTTCACAGATTCCTTCTGTGCAGTTTTTATTTGAAAATATTCCTTTTCCACTATAGGCCTCTAAGCGCCCTGAATGTCTAATTGTATTTTCTACAGAAAGAGTGTTTCAGAACTGCTCAATCAAAAGTCAGGTTAAACTCTGTTTGTTGAATGCACAGAACAGGAAGAAGTTTCACAGAATGCTTCCGTGTAGGTTTTATTTGAAGGTATTACTTTTTCCGCTATAGGCCTCTTAGCGCTCCGAAGGTCCACTTGCGTTTTCTACAGAAAGAGTGTTTCAGAACTTCTCAATCAAATATAAGGTTCAACTCCGTTAGTTGAATGCACAGAACAGAGAGAAGTTTCACAGATAGCTTCTGTGTAGTTTTTATGTGAACGTTTTCCTTTTTCCACTATAGTCCTCTTATCGCCCTGAATGTCCACTTGTATTTTCTACAGAAAGAGTGTTTCAGAAATGCTCAGTCAAAATTGAGATTGAATTCTGTTAGTTGAATGCACAGAACAGTAAGAAGTTTCACAGATTTCTTCTGTGCAGTTTTAATTTGAAAATATTCCTTTTCCACTATAGGCCTCTTAGTGCCCTGAATGTCCAATTGCATTTTCTGCAGAAAGAGTGTTTCAGAACTGCTCAATCAAAAGTTAGGTTAAACTCTGTTAGTTGAATGCACAGAACAGAATGTAGTTTCACAGAATGCTTCTGTGTAGTTTTTATTTGAAGATATTACTTTTTTCCGCTATAGGCCTCCTAGCGCTCCGAAGGTCCACTTGCATTTTCTACAGAAAGAGTGTTTCAGAACTGCTCAATCAAAGTAAGTTTCAACTCTGTTAGTTGAATGCACAGAACAGAAAGAAGTTTCACAGATTGATTCTGTGTAGTTTTTGTTTGAAGATATTCCTTTTTCTACTATGGGCCTCTTAGCGCCATGAATGCCAACTTGCATTTTCTACAGAAAGAGTGTTTCAGAACTGCTCAATCAAAACTAAGGTTCAACTCTCTTAGTTGAATGCAGAGAACAGAGAGCAGTTTCACAGATATCTTCTGTGTAGTTTTTATTTGAACTTATTCCTTTTTCCACTATAGGCCACTTGGCGCCCTGAATGTCCACTTGTATTTTCTACAGAAAGAGTGTTTCAGAACTGTTCAATCAAAACTAAGGTTCAACTCTGTTAGTTGAATGCACAGAACAGAAAGAAGTTTCACAGATTGCTTCTTTGTAGTTTTTGTTTGAAGATATTCCCTTTTGCACTATAGGCCTCTTAGCGCCATGAATGTCCACTTGCATTTTCTACAGAAAGAGTGTTTCAGAACTGTTCAATCAAAATTAAGGTTCAACTGTGTTAGTTTAAAGAACAGAACCGTAAGAAGTTTCACAGATTGCTTCTGTGTAGTTTTTATTGAAGGTATTACTTTTCGACCATAGGCCTCTTAGCGACCTGAATGTCCACTTGCATTTTCTACAGAAAGGGTGTTTCAGAACTGCTCAATCAAAAGTAAGGTTGAACTCTGTTAGTTGAATGCACAGAACTGTAAGAAGTTTCACAGATAGCTTCTTTGTAGTTTTTATTTCAACATATACCTTTTTCAACTATAGGCCTCTTAGCGCCCTGAATGTTCACTTGCATTTTCTGCAGAAAGTGTGTTTCATAACTGCTCAATATAAACTAAGGTTCAACTCTGTTAGTTGAATGCACAGAACAGTAAGAAGTTTCACAGATTGTTTCTGTGTGGTTTTTATTTGAAGATATTCCTTTTCCCACTATAGGCCTCTCAGCGCCCTGAATGTCCACTTGCATTTTCTACAGAAAGAGTGTTTCAGAACTGCTCAATAAAAAGTACCATTCAACTATATTAGTTGAATGCACGGAACAGTAAGCAGTTTCGCAGATTGCTTCTGTGCAGTTTTTATTTGAAAATATTCCTTTTTCCACTATAGGCCTCTTAGCTCCCTGAATGTCCCATTGCATTTTCTATAGAAAGGGTGTTTCAGAAGTGCTCAATCAAAAGTAAGGTTCAACTCTGTTAGATGAATGCAAAGAACAGAAAGAAGTTTCACAGAATGCTTCTGTGTAGTTTGTATTTGAAGGTATTAATTTTTCCGCTATAGGCCTCTTAGAGCTCCCAAGGTCCACTTGCATTTTCTACAGAAAGAGTGTTTCAGAACTGTTCAATCAAAAGTAAGGTTAAACTCTGTTAGTTGAATGCACAGAACAGAAAGAAGTTTCACAGATTGCTTCTGTGTAGTTTTTATGTGAACTTTTTCCTTTTTCCACTATAGTCCTCTTAGCGACCTGAATGTCCACTTGTATTTTCTACAGAAAGAGTGTTTCAAAACTGCTCAATCAAAACTGAGGTTCAACTCTTTTAGTTGAATGCACAGAACAGTAAGAAGTTTCACAGATTTCTTCTGTGCAGTTTTTATTTGAAAATAATAGTTTTCCACTATAGGCCTCTTAGCGCCCTGAATGTCCATTGCATTTTCTACAGAAAGAGTGTTTCAGAACTGCTCAATCAAAAGTAAGGTTAAACTCTGTTTGTTGAATGCACAGAACAGGAAGAAGTTTCACAGAATGCTTCTTTGTAGGTTTTATTTGAAGGTATTACTTTTTCCGCTATAGGCCTCTTAGCGCTCCGAAGGTCCACTTGCATTTTCTACAGAAAGAGTGTTTCAGAACTTCTCAATCAAAAGTAAGGTTCAACTCCGTTAGTTGAATGCACAGAACAGAGAGAAGTTTCACAGATAGCTTCTGTGTAGTTTTTATGTGAACGTTTTCCTTTTTCCACTATAGTCCTCTTATCGCCCTGAATGTCCACTTCTATTTTCTACAGAAAGAGTGTTTCAGAACTGTTCAATCAAAATTGAGATTGAACTCTGTTATTTGAATGCACAGAACAGTAAGAAGTTTCACAGATTTCTTCTGTGCAGTTTTAATTTGAAAATATTCCTTTTACACTATAGGCCTCTTAGTGCCCTGAATGTCCAATTGCATTTTCTGCAGAAAGAGTGTTTCAGAACTGCTCAATCAAAAGTAAGGTTCAACTCTGTTAGTGAATGCAAAGAACAGAAAGAAGTTTCACAGAATGCTTCTGTGTAGTTTGTATTTGAAGGTATTACTTTTTCCGCTATAGGCCTCTTAGCGCTCCGAAGGTCCACTTGCATTTTCTACAGAAAGAGTGTTTCAGAACTTCTCAATCAAAGTAAGGTTCAACTCTGTTAGTTGAATGCACAGAACAGAAAGAAGTTTAACAGATTGATTCTGTGTAGTTTTTGTTTGAAGTATTCCTTTTTCTACTATGGGCCTCTTAGTGCCATGAATGTCCACTTGCATTTTCTACAGAAAGAGTGTTTCAGAACTGCTCAATCAAAAGTAAGGTTCAAGTCCTTTAGTTGAATGCACAGAACAGAGAGAAGTTTCACAGATATCTTCTGTGTAGTTTTTATTTGAACTTATTCCTTTTTCCACTATAGGCCTCTTAGCGCCCTGAATGTCCACTTGTATTTTCTACAGAAAGAGTGTTTCAGAACTGTTCAATCAAAACTAAGGTTCAACTTGTTAGTTGAATGCCAGAACAGAAAGAAGTTTCACAGATTGCTTCTTTGTAGTTTTTGTTTGAAGATATTCCTTTTTCCACTATAGGCCTCTTAGCGCCATGAATGTCCACTTGCATTTTCTACAGAAAGAGTGTTTCAGAACTGTTCAATCAAAATTAAGGTTCAACTGTGTTAGTTTAAAGAACAGAACCGTAAGAAGTTTCACAGATTGCTTCTGTGTAGTTTTTATTGGAAGGTATTCCTTTTCCACTATAGGCCTCTTAGCGCCCTGAATGTCCACTTGCATTTTCTACAGAAAGGGTGTTTCAGAACTGCTCAATCAAAAGTAAGGTTGAACTCTGTTAGTTGAATGCACAGAACTGTAAGAAGTTTCACAGATAGCTTCTTTGTAGTTTTTATTTGAACATATACCTTTTTCAACTATAGGCCTCTTAGCGCCCTGAATGTTCACTTGCATTTTCTCAGAAAGGGTGTTTCATAACTGCTCAATATAAACTAAGGTTCAACTCTGTTAGTTGAATGCACAGAACAGTAAGAAGTTTCACAGATTGTTTCTGTGTGGTTTTTATTTGAAGATATTCCTTTTCCCCTATAGGCCTCTCAGCGCCTGAATGTCCACTTGCATTTTCTACAGAAAGAGTGTTTCAGAACTGCTCAATAAAAACTACCATTCAACTATATTAGTTGAATGCACGAACAGTAAGCAGTTTCGCAGATTGCTTCTGTGCAGTTTTTATTTGAAAATATTCCTTTTTCCACTATAGGCCTCTTAGCTCCCTGAATGTCCCATTGCATTTTCTATAGAAAGGGTGTTTCAGAAGTGCTCAATCAAAAGTAAGGTTCAACTCTGTTAGATGAATGCAAAGAACAGAAAGAAGTTTCACAGAATGCTTCTGTGTAGTTTGTATTTGAAGGTATTATTTTTCCGCTATAGGCCTCTTAGCGCTCCGAAGTCCACTTGCATTTTCTACAGAAAGAGTGTTTCAGAACTGTTCAATCAAAAGTAAGGTTAAACTCGTTAGTTGAATGCACAGAACAGAGAGAAGTTTCACAGATGCTTCTGTGTAGTTTTATGTGAACTTTTTCCTTTTTCCACTATAGTCCTCTTAGCGCCTGAATGTCCACTTGTATTTTCTACAGAAAGAGTGTTTCAAACTGCTCAATCAAAACTGAGGTTCAACTCTTTAGTTGAATGCACAGAACAGTAAGAAGTTTCACAGATTTCTTCTGTGCAGTTTTTATTTGAAAATATTTTTCCACTATAGGCTCTTAGCGCCCTGAATGTCCATTGCATTTTCTACAGAAAGAGTGTTTCAGAACTGCTCAATCAAAAGTAAGGTTAAACTCTGTTGTTGAATGCACAGAACAGAAGAAGTTTCACAGAATGCTTCTGTGTAGTTTTATTTGAAGGTATTACTTTTTCCGCTATAGGCCTCTTAGCGCTCCGAAGTCCACTTGCATTTTCTACAGAAAGAGTGTTTCAGAACTTCTCAATCAAAAGTAAGGTTCAACTCCGTTAGTTGAATGCACAGAACAGAGAGAAGTTTCACAGATAGCTTCTGTGTAGTTTTTATGTGAACGTTTTCCTTTTTCCACTATAGTCCTCTTACGCCCTGAATGTCCACTTGTATTTTCTACAGAAAGAGTGTTTCAGAACTGCTCAATCAAAACTGAGATTGAACTCTGTTAGTTGAATGCACAGAACAGTAAGAAGTTTCACAGATTTCTTCTGTGCAGTTTTAATTGAAAATATTCCTTTTCCACTATAGGCCTCTTAGTGCCCTGAATGTCCAATTGCATTTTCTACAGAAAGAGTGTTCAGAACTGCTCAATCAAAAGTAAGGTTAACTCTGTTAGTTGAATGCACAGAACAGAAAGAAGTTTCACAGAATGCTTCTGTGTAGTTTTTATTTGAAGATATTACTTTTTCCGCTATAGGCCTCTTAGCGCTCCGAAGGTCCACTTGCATTTTCTACAGAAAGAGTGTTTCAGAACTGCTCAATCAAAGTAAGGTTCAACTCTGTTAGTTGAATGCACAGAACAGAAAGAAGTTTCACAGATTGATTCTGTGTAGTTTTTGTTTGAAGATATTCCTTTTCTACTATGGGCCTCTTAGCGCCATGAATGTCCACTTGCATTTTCTACAGAAAGAGTGTTTCAGAACTGCTCAATCAAAACTAAGGTTCAACTCTTTAGTTGAATGCACAGAACAGAGAGAAGTTTCACAGATATCTTCTGTGTAGTTTTTATTTGAACTTATTCCTTTTTCCACTATAGGCCACTTAGCGCCCTGAATGTCCACTTGTATTTTCTACAGAAAGAGTGTTTCAGAACTGTTCAATCAAAACTAAGGTTCAACTGTGTTAGTTGAATGCCAGAACAGAAAGAAGTTTCACAGATTGCTTCTTTGTAGTTTTTGTTTGAAGATATTCCCTTTTCCACTATAGGCCTCTTAGCGCCATGAATGTCCACTTGCATTTTCTACAGAAAGAGTGTTTCAGAACTGTTCAATAAAATTAAGGTTCAACTGTGTTAGTTTAAAGAACAGAACCGTAAGAAGTTTCACAGATTGCTTCTGTGTAGTTTTTATTGAAGGTATTCCTTTTCCACCATAGGCCTCTTAGCGCCCTGAATGTCCACTTGCATTTTCTACAGAAAGGGTGTTTCAGAACTGCTCAATCAAAAGTAAGGTTGAACTCTGTTAGTTGAATGCACAGAACTGTAAGAAGTTTCACAGATAGCTTCTTTGTAGTTTTTATTTGAACATATACCTTTTTCAACTATAGGCCTCTTAGCGCCCTGAATGTTCACTTGCATTTTCTTCAGAAAGGGTGTTTCATAACTGCTCAATATAAACTAAGGTTCAACTCTGTTAGTTGAATGCACAGAACAGTAAGAAGTTTCACAGATTGTTTCTGTGTGGTTTTTATTTGAAGATATTCCTTTTCCTCTAAGGCCTCTCAGCGCCTGAATGTCCACTTGCATTTTCTACAGAAAGGTGTTTCAGAACTGCTCAATAAAAACTACCATTCAACTATTTAGTTGAATGCACGAACAGTAAGCAGTTTCGCAGATTGCTTCTGTGCAGTTTTTATTTGAAAATATTCCTTTTTCCACTATAGGCCTCTTAGCTCCCTGAATGTCCACTTGCATTTTCTATAGAAAGGGTGTTTCAGAAGTGCTCAATCAAAAGTAAGGTTCAACTCTGTTAGATGAATGCAAAGAACAGAAAGAAGTTTCACAGAATGCTTCTGTGTAGTTTGTATTTGAAGGTATTACTTTTTCCGCTATAGGCCTCTTAGCGCCATGAATGTCCACTTGCATTTTCTTCAGAAAGGGTGTTTCATAACTGCTCAATATAAACTAAGGTTCAACTCTGTTAGTTGAATGCACAGAACAGTAAGAAGTTTCACAGATTGTTTCTGTGTGGTTTTTATATGAAGATATTCCTTTTCCCACTATAGGCCTCTCAGCGCACTGAATGTCCACTTGTATTTTCTACAGAAAGAGTGTTTCAGAACTGCCCAATAAAAACTACCGTTCAACTATGTTAGTTGAATGCACGGAACAGTAAGAAGTTTCGCAGGTTGCTTCTGTGCAGTTTTTATATGAAAATATTCCTTTTTCCACTATAGGCCTCTTAGCTCCCTGAATGTCCAAATGCATTTTCCATAGAAAGGGTGTTTCAGAAGTGCTCAATCAAAAGTAAGGTTCAACTCTGTTAGATGAATGCAAAGAACAGAAAGAAGTTTCACAGAATGCTTCTGTGTAGTTTGTATTTGTAGGTATTACTTTTTCCGCTATAGGCCTCTTAGCGCTCCGAAGGTCCACTTGCATTTTCTACAGAAAGAGTGTTTGAGAAATTCTCAATCAAAAGTAAGGTTCAACTCCGTTAGTTGAATGCACAGAACAGAGAGAAGTTTCACAGATAGCTTCTGTGTAGTTTTTATGTGAACTTTTTCCTTTTTCCACTATAGTCCTCTTAGCGCCCTGAATGTCCAATTGCATTTTCTACAGAAAGAGTGCTTCAGAACTGCTCAACCAAAAGTAAGGTTAAACTCTGTTAGTTGAATGCACAGAACAGAAAGAAGTTTCACAAAATGCTTCTGTGTAGTTTTTATTTGAAGATAATACTTTTTCCGCTATAGGCCTCTTAGCGCTCCGAAGGTACACTTGCATTTTCTACAGAAAGAGTGTTTCAGAACTGCTCAGTCAAAAGTAAGGTTCAACTGTGTTAGTTGAATGCACAGAACAGAAAGAAGTTTCACAGGTTGCTTCTGTGTAGTTTTTGTTTGAAGATATTCCTTTTTCTACTATGGGCCTCTTAGTGCCGTGAATGTCCACTTGCATTTTCTACAGAAAGAGTGTTTCAGAACTGCTCAATCAAAACTAAGGTTCAAATCTGTTAGTTGAATGCACAGAACAGAGAGGAGTTTCACAGATATCTTCTGTGTAGTTTTTATTTGATCTTATTCCTTTTTCCACTATAGGCCTCTTAGCACCCAGAATGTCCACTTGTATTTTCTACAGAAAGAGTCTTTCAGAATTGCTCAATCAAAACTAAGGTTCAACTCTGTTAGTTGAAAGCACAGAACAGAAAGAAGTTTCACAGATTGCTTCTTTGTAGTTTTTGTTTGAAGATATTCCCATTTCCACTATAGGCCTCTTAGCGCCCTGAATGTCCAATTGCATTTTCTATAGAAAGGGTGTTTCAGAAGTGCTCAATCAAAAGAAAGGTTCAACTCTGTTAGATGAATGCAAAGAACAGAAAGAAGTTTCACAGAATGCTTCTGTGTAGTTTGTATTTGAAGGTATTTCTTTTTCCGCTATAGGCCTCTTAGCGCTCCGAAGTTCCACTTGCATTTTCTACAGAAAGAGTGTTTCAGAACTTCCCAATCAAAAGTAAGGTTCAACTCCGTTAGTTGAATGCACAGAACAGAGAGAAGTTTCACAGATAGCTTCTGTGTAGTTTTTATGTGAACTTTTTCCTTTTTCCACTATGGTCCTATTAGCGCCCTGAATGTCCACTTTTATTTTCTACAGAAAGAGTGTTTCAGAACTGCTCAATCAAAACTGAGGTTCAACTCTGTTAATTGAATGCACAGAACAGTAAGAAGTTTCACAGATTTCTTCTGTGCAGTTTTTATTTGAAAATATTCCTTTTCCACTATAGGCCTCTAAGCGCCCTGAATGTCTAATTGTATTTTCTACAGAAAGAGTGTTTCAGAACTGGTCAATCAGAAGTAAGGTTAAACTCTGTTATTTGAATGCACAGAACAGAAAGAAGTTTCACAGAATGCTTCTGTGTAGTTTTTATTTGAAGATATTACTTTTTCCGCTATAGCCGTCTTTTCGCTCTGAATGTCCACTTTCATTTTGTACAGAAAGTGTGTTTCAGAACTGCTCAATCAAAAGTAAGGTTCAACTCTGTTAGTTGAATGCACAGAACAGAAAGAAGTTTCACAGATTGCTTCTTTGTAGTTTTTGTTTGAAGATATTCCCTTTTCTACTATAGGCCTCTTAGCGCCATGAATGTCCACTTGCATTTTCTACAGAAAGAGTGTTTCAGAACTGTTCAATCAAAATTAAGGTTCAACTGTGTTAGTTTAAAGAACAGAACCGTAAGAAGTTTCACAGATTGCTTCTGTGTAGTTTTTATTTGAAGGTATTCCTTTTTCCACCATAGGCCTCTTAGCGCCATGAATGTCCACTTGCATTTTCTACAGAAAGAGTGTTTCAGAACTGCTCAATAAAAATTAAGGTTGAACTCTGTTAGTTGAATGCACAGAACTGTAAGAAGTTTCACAGATAGCTTCTTTGTAGTTTTTATTTGAACATATACCTTTTTCAACTATAGGCCTCCAAGTGCCCTGAATTTTCACTTCCATTTTCTGCAGAAGGAGTGTTTCATAACTGCTCAATATAAACTAAGGTTCAACTCTGTTAGTTGAATGCACAGAACAGTAAGAAGTTTCACAGATTCCTTCTGTGCAGTTTTTATTTGAAAATATTCCTTTTCCACTATAGGCCTCTAAGCGCCCTGAATGTCTAATTGTATTTTCTACAGAAAGAGTGTTTCAGAACTGCTCAATCAAAAGTCAGGTTAAACTCTGTTTGTTGAATGCACAGAACAGGAAGAAGTTTCACAGAATGCTTCCGTGTAGGTTTTATTTGAAGGTATTACTTTTTCCGCTATAGGCCTCTTAGCGCTCCGAAGGTCCACTTGCGTTTTCTACAGAAAGAGTGTTTCAGAACTTCTCAATCAAATATAAGGTTCAACTCCGTTAGTTGAATGCACAGAACAGAGAGAAGTTTCACAGATAGCTTCTGTGTAGTTTTTATGTGAACGTTTTCCTTTTTCCACTATAGTCCTCTTATCGCCCTGAATGTCCACTTGTATTTTCTACAGAAAGAGTGTTTCAGAAATGCTCAGTCAAAATTGAGATTGAATTCTGTTAGTTGAATGCACAGAACAGTAAGAAGTTTCACAGATTTCTTCTGTGCAGTTTTAATTTGAAAATATTCCTTTTCCACTATAGGCCTCTTAGTGCCCTGAATGTCCAATTGCATTTTCTGCAGAAAGAGTGTTTCAGAACTGCTCAATCAAAAGTTAGGTTAAACTCTGTTAGTTGAATGCACAGAACAGAATGTAGTTTCACAGAATGCTTCTGTGTAGTTTTTATTTGAAGATATTACTTTTTTCCGCTATAGGCCTCCTAGCGCTCCGAAGGTCCACTTGCATTTTCTACAGAAAGAGTGTTTCAGAACTGCTCAATCAAAGTAAGTTTCAACTCTGTTAGTTGAATGCACAGAACAGAAAGAAGTTTCACAGATTGATTCTGTGTAGTTTTTGTTTGAAGATATTCCTTTTTCTACTATGGGCCTCTTAGCGCCATGAATGCCAACTTGCATTTTCTACAGAAAGAGTGTTTCAGAACTGCTCAATCAAAACTAAGGTTCAACTCTCTTAGTTGAATGCAGAGAACAGAGAGCAGTTTCACAGATATCTTCTGTGTAGTTTTTATTTGAACTTATTCCTTTTTCCACTATAGGCCACTTGGCGCCCTGAATGTCCACTTGTATTTTCTACAGAAAGAGTGTTTCAGAACTGTTCAATCAAAACTAAGGTTCAACTCTGTTAGTTGAATGCACAGAACAGAAAGAAGTTTCACAGATTGCTTCTTTGTAGTTTTTGTTTGAAGATATTCCCTTTTGCACTATAGGCCTCTTAGCGCCATGAATGTCCACTTGCATTTTCTACAGAAAGAGTGTTTCAGAACTGTTCAATCAAAATTAAGGTTCAACTGTGTTAGTTTAAAGAACAGAACCGTAAGAAGTTTCACAGATTGCTTCTGTGTAGTTTTTATTGGAAGGTATTACTTTTCGACCATAGGCCTCTTAGCGACCTGAATGTCCACTTGCATTTTCTACAGAAAGGGTGTTTCAGAACTGCTCAATCAAAAGTAAGGTTGAACTCTGTTAGTTGAATGCACAGAACTGTAAGAAGTTTCACAGATAGCTTCTTTGTAGTTTTTATTTCAACATATACCTTTTTCAACTATAGGCCTCTTAGCGCCCTGAATGTTCACTTGCATTTTCTGCAGAAAGTGTGTTTCATAACTGCTCAATATAAACTAAGGTTCAACTCTGTTAGTTGAATGCACAGAACAGTAAGAAGTTTCACAGATTGTTTCTGTGTGGTTTTTATTTGAAGATATTCCTTTTCCCACTATAGGCCTCTCAGCGCCCTGAATGTCCACTTGCATTTTCTACAGAAAGAGTGTTTCAGAACTGCTCAATAAAAAGTACCATTCAACTATATTAGTTGAATGCACGGAACAGTAAGCAGTTTCGCAGATTGCTTCTGTGCAGTTTTTATTTGAAAATATTCCTTTTTCCACTATAGGCCTCTTAGCTCCCTGAATGTCCATTGCATTTTCTATAGAAAGGGTGTTTCAGAAGTGCTCAATCAAAAGTAAGGTTCAACTCTGTTAGATGAATGCAAAGAACAGAAAGAAGTTTCACAGAATGCTTCTGTGTAGTTTGTATTTGAAGGTATTAATTTTTCCGCTATAGGCCTCTTAGAGCTCCCAAGGTCCACTTGCATTTTCTACAGAAAGAGTGTTTCAGAACTGTTCAATCAAAAGTAAGGTTAAACTCTGTTAGTTGAATGCACAGAACAGAAAGAAGTTTCACAGATTGCTTCTGTGTAGTTTTTATGTGAACTTTTTCCTTTTTCCACTATAGTCCTCTTAGCGACCTGAATGTCCACTTGTATTTTCTACAGAAAGAGTGTTTCAAAACTGCTCAATCAAAACTGAGGTTCAACTCTTTTAGTTGAATGCACAGAACAGTAAGAAGTTTCACAGATTTCTTCTGTGCAGTTTTTATTTGAAAATAATAGTTTTCCACTATAGGCCTCTTAGCGCCCTGAATGTCCAGTTGCATTTTCTACAGAAAGAGTGTTTCAGAACTGCTCAATCAAAAGTAAGGTTAAACTCTGTTTGTTGAATGCACAGAACAGGAAGAAGTTTCACAGAATGCTTCTTTGTAGGTTTTATTTGAAGGTATTACTTTTTCCGCTATAGGCCTCTTAGCGCTCCGAAGGTCCACTTGCATTTTCTACAGAAAGAGTGTTTCAGAACTTCTCAATCAAAAGTAAGGTTCAACTCCGTTAGTTGAATGCACAGAACAGAGAGAAGTTTCACAGATAGCTTCTGTGTAGTTTTTATGTGAACGTTTTCCTTTTTCCACTATAGTCCTCTTATCGCCCTGAATGTCCACTTCTATTTTCTACAGAAAGAGTGTTTCAGAACTGTTCAATCAAAATTGAGATTGAACTCTGTTATTTGAATGCACAGAACAGTAAGAAGTTTCACAGATTTCTTCTGTGCAGTTTTAATTTGAAAATATTCCTTTTACACTATAGGCCTCTTAGTGCCCTGAATGTCCAATTGCATTTTCTGCAGAAAGAGTGTTTCAGAACTGCTCAATCAAAAGTAAGGTTCAACTCTGTTAGATGAATGCAAAGAACAGAAAGAAGTTTCACAGAATGCTTCTGTGTAGTTTGTATTTGTAGGTATTACTTTTTCCGCTATAGGCCTCTTAGCGCTCCGAAGGTCCACTTGCATTTTCTACAGAAAGAGTGTTTCAGAACTTCTCAATCAAAGTAAGGTTCAACTCTGTTAGTTGAATGCACAGAACAGAAAGAAGTTTAACAGATTGATTCTGTGTAGTTTTTGTTTGAAGGTATTCCTTTTTCTACTATGGGCCTCTTAGTGCCATGAATGTCCACTTGCATTTTCTACAGAAAGAGTGTTTCAAAACTGCTCAATCAAAAGTAAGGTTCAACACTATTAGTTGAATGCACAGAACAGAGAGAAGTTTCACAGATATCTTCTGTGTAGTTTTTATTTGAACTTATTCCTTTTTCCACTATAGGCCACTTAGCGCCCTGAATGTCCACTTGTATTTTCTACAGAAAGAGTGTTTCAGAACTGTTCAATCAAAACTAAGGTTCAACTGTGTTAGTTGAATGCCCAGAACAGAAAGAAGTTTCACAGATTGCTTCTTTGTAGTTTTTGTTTGAAGATATTCCCTTTTCCACTATAGGCCTCTTAGCGCCATGAATGTCCACTTGCATTTTCTACAGAAAGAGTGTTTCAGAACTGTTCAATCAAAATTAAGGTTCAACTGTGTTAGTTTAAAGAACAGAACCGTAAGAAGTTTCACAGATTGCTTCTGTGTAGTTTTTATTGGAAGGTATTCCTTTTCCACCATAGGCCTCTTAGCGCCCTGAATGTCCACTTGCATTTTCTACAGAAAGGGTGTTTCAGAACTGCTCAATCAAAAGTAAGGTTGAACTCTGTTAGTTGAATGCACAGAACTGTAAGAAGTTTCACAGATAGCTTCTTTGTAGTTTTTATTTGAACATATACCTTTTTCAACTATAGGCCTCTTAGCGCCCTGAATGTTCACTTGCATTTTCTTCAGAAAGGGTGTTTCATAACTGCTCAATATAAACTAAGGTTCAACTCTGTTAGTTGAATGCACAGAACAGTAAGAAGTTTCACAGATTGTTTCTGTGTGGTTTTTATTTGAAGATATTCCTTTTCCCTCTAAAGGCCTCTCAGCGTCCTGAATGTCCACTTGCATTTTCTACAGAAAGCGTGTTTCAGAACTGCTCAATAAAAACTACCATTCAACTATATTAGTTGAATGCACGGAACAGTAAGCAGTTTCGCAGATTGCTTCTGTGCAGTTTTTATTTGAAAATATTCCTTTTTCCACTATAGGCCTCTTAGCTCCCTGAATGTCCATTGCATTTTCTATAGAAAGGGTGTTTCAGAAGTGCTCAATCAAAAGTAAGGTTCAACTCTGTTAGATGAATGCAAAGAACAGAAAGAAGTTTCACAGAATGCTTCTGTGTAGTTTGTATTTGAAGGTATTACTTTTTCCGCTATAGGCCTCTTAGCGCCATGAATGTCCACTTGCATTTTCTACAGAAAGAGTGTTTCAGAACTGTTCAATCAAAAGTAAGGTTAAACTCTGTTAGTTGAATGCACAGAACAGAGAGAAGTTTCACAGATAGCTTCTGTGTAGTTTTTATGTGAACTTTTTCCTTTTTCCACTATAGTCCTCTTAGCGACCTGAATGTCCACTTGTATTTTCTACAGAAAGAGTGTTTCATAACTGCTCAATCAAAACTGAGGTTCAACACTTTTAGTTGAATGCACAGAACAGTAAGAAGTTTCTCAGATTTCTTCTGTGCAGTTTTTATTTGAAAATAATAGTTTTCCACTATAGGTCTCTTAGCGCCCTGAATGACCAGTTGCATTTTCTACAGAAAGAGTGTTTCAGAACTGCTCAATCAAAAGTAAGGTTAAACTCTGTTTGTTGAATGCACAGAACAGGAAGAAGTTTCACAGAATACTTCTGTGTAGGTTTTATTTGAAGGTATTACTTTTTCCGCTATAGGCCTCTTAGCGCTCCGAATGTCCACTTGCATTTTCTACAGAAAGAGTGTTTCAGAACTTCTCAATCAAAAGTAAGGTTCAACTCCGTTAGTTGAATGCACAGAACAGAGAGAAGTTTCACAGATAGCTTCTGTGTAGTTTTTATGTGAACGTTTTCCTTTTTCCACTATAGTCCTCTTATCGCCCTGAATGTCCACTTGTATTTTCTACAGAAAGAGTGTTTCAGAACTGCTCAATCAAAACTGAGATTGAACTCTCTTAGTTGAATGCGCAGAACAGTAAGAAGTTTCACAGATTTCTTCTGTGCAGTTTTAATTTGAAAATATTCCTTTTCCACTATAGGCCTCTTAGTGCCCTGATTGTCCAATTGCATTTTCTACAGAAAGAGTGTTTCAGAACTGCTCAATCAAAAGTTAGGTTAAATTCTGTTAGTTGAATGCACAGAACAGAAAGCAGTTTCACAGAATGCTTCTGTGAAGTTTTTATTTTAAGATATTACTTTTTTCCGCTATAGGCCTCTTAGCGCTCCGAAGGTCCACTTGCATTTTCTACAGAAAGAGTGTTTCAGAACTGCTCAATCAAAGTAAGCTTCAACTCTGTTAGTTGAATGCACAGAACAGAAAGAAGTTTCACAGATTGATTCTGTGTAGTTTTTGTTTGAAGATATTCCTTTTTCTACTGTGGGCCTCTTAGCGCCATGAATGTCCACTTGCATTTTCTACAGAAACAGTGTTTCAGAACTGCTCAATCAAAACTAAGGTTCAACTCTCTTAGTTGAATGCACAGAACAGAGAGAAGTTTCACAGATATCTTCTGTGTAGTTTTTATTTGAACTTATTCCTTTTTCCACTATAGGCCACTTAGCGCCCTGAATGTCCACTTGTATTTTCTACAGAAAGAGTGTTTCAGAACTGTTCAATCAAAACTAAGGTTCAACTGTGTTAGTTGAATGCCCAGAACAGAAAGAAGTTTCACAGATTGCTTCTTTGTAGTTTTTGTTTGAAGATATTCCCTTTTCCACTATAGGCCTCTTAGCGCCATGAATGTCCACTTGCATTTTCTACAGAAAGAGTGTTTCAGAACTGTTCAATAAAAATTAAGGTTCAAATGTGTTAGTTTAAAGAACAGAACCGTAAGAAGTTTCACAGATTGCTTCTGTGTAGTTTTTATTTGAAGGTATTCCTTTTTCCACCATAGGCCTCTTAGCGCCCTAAATGTTCACTTGCATTTTCTACAGAAAGTGTATTTCAGAACTGCTAAATAATAACTAAGGTTCAACTCCGTTAGTTGAATGCACACAGCAGTAAGAAGTTTCACAGATTGCTTCTGTGTGGTTTTTATATGAAGATATTCCTTTTCCCACTATAGGCCTCTCAGCTCCCTGAATGTCCACTTGCATTTTCTACAGAAAGAGTGTTTCAGAACTGCCAATAAAAATACCGTTCAACTATGTTAGTTGAATGCACAGAACAGTAAGAAGTTTTGCAGATTGCTTCTGTGCAGTTTTTATTTGAAAATATTCCTTTTTCCACTATAGGCCTCTTAGCTCCCTGAATGTCCAATTGCATTTTCCATAGAAAGGGTGTTTCAGAAGTGCTCAATCAAAAGTAAGGTTCAACTCTGTTAGATGAATGCAAAGAACAGAAAGAAGTTTCACAGAATGCTTCTGTGTAGTTTGTATTTGTAGGTATTACTTTTTCCGCTATAGGCCTCTTATTGCTCCGAAGGTCCACTTGCATTTTCTACAGAAAGAGTGTTTCAGAACTTCTCAATCAAAAGTAAGGTTCAACTCCGTTAGTTGAATGCACAGAACAGAGAGAAGTTTCACAGATAGCTTCTGTGTAGTTTTTATGTGAACTTTTTCCTTTTTCCACTATAGTCCTCTTAGCGCCATGAATGTCCAATTGCATTTTCTACAGAAAGAGTGTTTCAGAACTGCTCAATCAAAAGTAAGGTTAAACTCTGTTAGTTGAATGCACAGAACAGAAAGAAGTTTCACAGAATGCTTCTGTGTAGTTTTTATTTGAAGATATTACTTTTTCCGCTATAGGCCTCTTAGCTCTCCGAAGGTACACTTGCATTTTCTACAGAAAGAGTGTTTCAGAACTGCTCAATCAAAACTAAGGTTCAACTCTGTTAGTTGAATGCACAGAACAGAAATAAGTTTCACAGATGGCTTCTTTGTAATTTTTGTTTAAAGATATTCCCTTTTCCACTATAGGCCTCTTAGCGCCATGAATGTCCATTTGCATTTTCTACAGAAAGAGTGTTTCAGAACTGTTCAATCAAAATTAAGGTTCAACTGTGTTAGTTTAAAGAACAGAACCGTAAGAAGTTTCACAGATTGCTTCTGTGTAGTTTTTATTTGAAGGTATTCCTTTTTCCACCATAGGCCTCTTAGCGCCCTGAATGTCCACTTGCATTTTCTACAGAATGAGTGTTTCAGAACTGCTCAATAAAAAGTAAGGTTGAACACTGTTAGTTGAATGCACAGAACTGTAAGAAGTTTCACAGATAGATTCTTTGTAGTTTATATTTGAATATATACCTTTTTCAAATATAGGCCTCTTAGCGCCCTGAAAGTTCACTTGCATTTTCTGCAGAAAGAGTTTTTCATAACTGCTCAATATAAACTAAGGTTCAACTCCGTTAGTTGAATGCACAGAACAGTAAGAAGTTTCACAGATTGCTTCTGTGTGGTTTTTATTTGAAGATATTCCTTTTCCCACTATAGGCCTCTCAGCGTCCTGAATGTCCACTTGCATTTTCTACAGAAAGAATGTTTCAGAACTGCACAATAAAAACTACCGTTCAACAATGTAAGTTGAATGCACTGAACAGTAAGAAGTTTCGCAGATTGCTTCTGTGCAGTTTTTATTTGAAAATATTCCTTTTTTAACTATAGGCCTCTTAGCACCCTGAATGTCCAATTGCATTTTCTATAGAAAGGGTGTGTCAGAAGTGCTCAATCAAAAGTAAGGTTCAACTATGTTAGATGAATGCAAAGAACAGAAAGAAGTTTAACAGAATGCTTCTGTGTAGTTTGTATTTTAAGGTATTCCTTTTTCCGCTATAGGTCTCTTAGCGCTCCGAAGGTCCACTTGCATTTTCTACAGAAAAAGTGTTTCAGAACTGCTCAATAAAAACTACCGTTCAACTATGCTAGTTGAATGCACAGGACAGTAAGAAGTTTCGCAGATTGCTTCTGTGCAGTTTTTATTTGAAAACATTCGTTTTTCCACTATAGGCCTCTTAGCGCCCTGAATGTCCAATTGCATTTTCTATAGAAAGGGTGTTTCAGAAGTGCTCAATCAAAAGTAAGTTTCAACTCTTTTAGATGAATGCAAAGAGCAGAAAGAAGTTTCACAGAATGCTTCTGTGTAGTTGCTATTTGAAGGTGTTCCTTTTTCCGCTATAGGCCTCTTAGCGCTCCGAAGGTCCACTTGCATTTTCTACAGAAAGAGTGTTTCAGAACTTCTCAATCAAATGTAAGGTTCAACTCCGTTAGTTGAATGCACAGAACAGAGAGAAGTTTCACAGATAGCTTCTGTGTAGTTTTTATTTGAACTTTTTCCTTTTTCCACTATAGTCCTCTTAGCGCCCTGAATGTCCACTTGTATTTTCTACAGAAAGAGTGTTTCATATCTGCTCAATCAAAACTGAGGTTCAACTCTGTTAGTTGAATGCACAGAACAGTAAGAAGTTTCACAGATTTCTTCTGTGCAGTTTTTATTTGAAAATATTCCTTTTCCAATATAGGCCTCTTAGCGCCCTGAATGTCCAATTGCATTTTCTACAGAAAGAGTGTTTCCGAACTGCTCAATCAAAAGTCAGGTTAAACTCTGTTAGTTGAATGCACAGAACAGAAAGAAGTCTCACAGATTGCTTCTGTGTAGTTTTTATTTGAAGGTATTCCTTTTTCCACCATAGGCCTTTTAGTGCCCTGAATGTCCACTTGCATTTTCTACAGAAAGGGTGTTTCAGAACTGCTCAATCAAAAGTAAGGTTGAAATCTGTTAGTTGAATGCACAGAACAGTAAGAAGTTTCACAGATTGCTTCTGTGTAGTTTTTATTTGAACATATTCCTATTTCCGCTATAGGCCTCATAGCGCCCTGAATTTTCACTTGCATTTTCTACAGAAAGAGTGTTTCAGAACTGCTCAATAATAACTAAGGTTCAACCCTGTTAGTTGAATGCACAGAACAGTAAGAATTTTCACAGATTGCTTCTGTGTGGTTTTTATTTGAAGATATTCCTTTTCCCACTGTAGGCCTCTCAGCGCCCTGAATGTCCACTTGCATTTTCTACAGAAGGAGTGTTTCAGAACTGCTCAATAAAAAGTACCGTTCAACTATGTTAGTTGAATGCACAGAACAGTAAGAAGTTTCGCAGATTGCTTCTGTGCAGTTTTTATTTGAAAATATTCCTTTTTCCACTATGGGCCTCTTAGCTCCCTGAATGTCCAATTGCATTTTCTATAGAAAGGGTGTTTCAGAACTGCTCAATCAAAAGTAAGGTTCAACTCTGTTAGTTGAATGCACAGAACAGAAAGAAGTTTCACAGATTGCTTCTGTGTAGTTTTTGTTTGAAGATATTACTTTTTCTACTATGGGCCTCTTAGTGCCATGAATGTCCACTTGCATTTTCTACAGACAGAGTGTTTCAGAACTGCTCAATCAAAACTAAGGTTCAACTCTGTTAGTTGAATGCACAGAGCAGAGAGAAGTTTCACAGATATCTTCTGTGTAGTTTTTATTTGAACTTATTCCTTTTTCCAATACAGGCCTCTTAGCGCCCTGAATGTCCACTTGTATTTTCTACTGAAAGAGTGTTTCAGAACTGCTCAATCAAAACTAAGGTTGAACTCTGTTAGTTGAATGCACAGAACAGAAAGAAGTTTCACAGATTGCTTCTTTGTAGTTTTTGTTTGAAGATATTACCTTTTCCACTATAGGCCTCTTAGCGCCCTGAATGTCCACTTGCATTTTCTACAGAAAGAGTGTTTCAGAACTGTTCAATCAAAATTAAGGTTCAACTGTGTTAGTTTAAAGAACAGAACCGTAAGAAGTTTCACAGATTGCTTCTGTGTAATTTTTATTTGAAGGTATTCCTTTTTCCACCATAGGCCTCTTAGCGCCCTGAATGTCCACTTGCATTTTCTACAGAATGGGTGTTTCAGAACTGCTCAATAAAAAGTAAGGTTGAACTCTGTTAGTTGAATGCACAGAACTGTAAGAAGTTTCACAGATAGCTTCTTTGTAGTTTTTATTTGAACATATACCTTTTTCAACTATAGGCCTCTTAGCGCCCTGAGTGCTCACTTGCATTTTCTGCAGAAAGAGTTTTTCATGACTGCTCAATATAAACTAGGGTTCAACTCTGTTAGTTGAATGCACAGAACAGTAAGAAGTTTCACAGATTGCTTCTGTGTGGTTTTTATTTGAAGATATTCCTTTTCCCACTGTAGGCCTCTCAGCGTCCTGAATGTCCACCTGCATTTTCTACTGAAAGAGTGTTTCAGAACTGCTCAATAAAAACTAACGTTCAACAATGTAAGTTGAATGCACAGAACAGTAAGAAGTTTCGCAGATTGCTTCTGTGCAGTTTTTATTTGAAAATATTCCTTTTTCCACTATAGGCCTCTTAGCTCCCTGAATGTCCACTTGCATTTTCTACAGAAAGAGTGTTTCAGAACTGTTCAATCAAAATTAAGGTTCAACTATGTTAGTTTAAAGAACAGAACCATAAGTAGTTTCACAGATTGCTTCTGTGTAGTTTTTATTTGAACATATACCTTTTTCAACTATAGGCCTCTTAGCGCCCTGAATGTCCACTTGCATTTTCTACAGAAAGGGTGTTTCAGAACTGCTCAATCAAAAGTAAGGTTGAACTCTGTTAGCTGAATGCACAGAACTGTAAGAAGTTTCACAGATAGATTCTTTGTAGTTTTTATTTGAACATATACCTTTTTCAACTATAGGCCTCTTAGCGCTCTGAATGTTCACTTGCATTTTCTGCAGAAAGAGTGTTTCATAACTGCTCAATATAAACTAAGGTTCAACTCTGTTAGTTGAATGCACAGAACAGTAAGAAGTTTCACAGATTGCTTCTGTGTAGTTTTTATTTGAACATATTCATTTTTCCGCTATAGGCCTCTTAGCGCCCTGAATGTTCACTTGCATTTTCTACAGAAAGAGTGTTTCAGAACTGCTCAATACTAACTAAGGTTCAACTCTGTTAGTTGAATGCACAGAACAGTAAGAATTTTCACAGATTGCTTCTGTGTGGTTTTTATTTGAAGATATTACTTTTCCCACTATAGGCCTCTTAGCGCCCTGAATGTCCAATTGCATTTCCTATAGAAAGGGTGTTTCAGAAGTGCTCAATCAAAAGTAAGGTTCAACTCTATTAGATGAATGCAAAGAACAGAAAGAAGTTTCACAGAATGCTTCTGTGTAGTTTGTATTTGAAGGTGTTACTTTTTCCGCTATAGGCCTCTTAGCGCTCCGAAGGTCCACTTGCATTTTCTACAGAAAGAGTGTTTCAGAACTTCTCAATCAAATGTAAGATTCAACTCCGTTAGTTGAATGCACAGAAGAGAGAGAAGTTTCACAGATAGCTTCTGTGTAGCTTTCATGTGAACTTTTTCCTTTTTCCACTATAGTCCTCTTAGCGCCCTGAATGTCTATTTGTATTTTCTACAGAAAGAGTGTTTCAGAACTGCTCAATCAAAACTGAGGTTCAACTCTGTTAGTTGAATGCACAGAACAGTAAGAAGTTTCACAGATTTCTTCCGTGCAGTTTTTATTTGAAAATATTCCTTTTCCACTATAGGCCTCTGAGCGCCCTGAATGTCCAATTGCATTTTCTACAGAAAGAGTGTTTCAGAACTGCTCAATCAAAAGTAAGGTTAAACTCTGTTAGTTGAATGCACAGAACAGAAAGTAGTTTCACAGAATGCTTCTGTGTAGTTTTTATTTGAAGATATTACTTTTTCCGCTACAGGCCTCTTAGCGCTCCGAAGCTCCACTTGCATTTTCTATAGAAAGAGCGTTTCAGAACTGCTCAATCAAAAGTAAGGTTCAACTCTGTTAGTTGAATGCACAGAACAGAAAGAAGTTTCACAGATTGATTCTGTGTAGTTTTTGTTGAAGATATTCCTTTTTCTACTATGGGCCTCTTAGCGCCATGAATGTCCACTTGCATTTTCTACAGAAAGAGTGTTTCAGAACTGCTCAATCAAAACTGAGGTTCAACTCTTTTAGTTGAATGCACAGAAGAGTAAGAAGTTTCACAGGTTGCTTCTGTGTGGTTTTATTTGAAGATGTTACTTTTCCCACTATAGGCCTCTCAGCGCCCTGAATGTCCACTTGCATTTTCTACAGAAAGAGTGTTTCAGAACTGCTCAATAAAAACTACCGTTCAACTATGCTAGTTGAATGCACAGAACAGTAAGAAGTTTCGCAGATTGCTTCTGTGCAGTTTTTATTTGAAAATATTCCTTTTTCCACTATAGGCCTCTTAGCACCCTGAATGTCCAATTGCATTTTCTATAGAAAGGGTGTTTCAGAAGTGCTCAATCACAAGTAAGGTTCAACTCTGTTAGATGAATGCAAAGAACAGAAAGAAGTTTCACAGAATGCTTCTGTGTAGTTTGTATTTGAAGGTGTTACTTTTTCCGCTATAGGCCTCTTAGCGCTCCGAAGGTCCACTTGCATTTTCTACAGAAAGAGTGTTTCAGAACTTCTCAATCAAATGTAAGGTTCAACTCCGTTAGAAGAATAAACAGAACAGAGAGAAGTTTCACAGATAATTTCTGTGTAGTTTTTATGTGAACTTCTTCCTTTTTCCACTATAGTCCTCTTAGCGCCCTGAATGTCTATTTGTATTTTCTACAGAAAGAGTGTTTCAGAACTGCTCAATCAAAACTGAGGTTCAACTCTGTTAGTTGAATGCACAGAACAGTAAGAAGTTTCGCAGATTGCTTCTGTGCAGTTCTCATTTGAAAATATTCCTTTTTCCACTATAGGCCTCTTAGCGCCCTGAATGTCCAATTGCATTTTCTATAGAAAGGGTGTTTCAGAAGTGCTCAATCAAAAGTAAGGTTCAACTCCTTTAGATGAATGCAAAGAACAGAAAGAAGTTTCACAGAATGCTTCTGTGTAGTTTCTATTTGAAGGTGTTACTTTTTCCGCTATAGGCCTCTTAGCGCTCCGAATGTCCACTTGCATTTTCTACAGAAAGAGTTTTTCAGAACTTCTCAATCAAATGTAAGGTTCAACTCAGTTAGTTGAATGCGCAGAACAGAGAGAAGTTTCACAGATAGCTTCTGTGTAGTTTTTATGTGAACTTTTTCCTTTTTCCACTATAGTCCTCTTAGCGTCCTGAATGTCCACTTGTATTTTCTACAGAAAGAGTGTTTCAGATCTGCTCAATCAAAACTGAGGTTCAACTCTGTTAGTTGAATGCACAGAACAGTAAGAAGTTTCACAGATTTCTTCTGTGCAGTTTTTATTTGAAAATATTCCTTTTCCACTATAGGCCTCAAGCGCCCTGAATGTCCAATTGCATTTTCTACAGAAAGAGTGTTTCAGAACTGCTCAATCAAAAGTAAGGTTAAACTATGTTAGTTGAATGCACAGAACAGAATGAAGTTTCACAGAATGCTTCTGTGTAGTTTTTATTTGAAGATGTTTCTTTTTCCGCTATAGGCCAATTAGCGCTCCGAATGTCCACTTGCATTTTCTACAGAAAGAGTGTTTCAGAACTGCTCAATCAAAAGTAAGGTTCAACTCTGTTAGTTGAATGCACAGAACAGAAAGAAGTTTCACAGATTGCTTCTGTGTAGTTTTTGTTTGAAGATATTCCTTTTTCTACTATGGGCCTCTTAGCGCCATGAATGTCCACTTGCATTTTCTACAGAAAGAGTGTTTCAGAACTGCTCAATCAAAACTAAGGTTCAACTCTGTTAGTTGAATGCACAGAACAGAGAGAAGTTTCACAGATTGCTTCCGTGTACTTTTTATTTGAACTTATTCCTTTTTCCACTATAGGCCTCTTAGCGCCCTGAATGTCCACTTGTATTTTCTACAGAAAGAGTGTTTCAGAACTGCTCAATCAAAACTAATGTTCAACTCTGTTAGTTGAATGCACAGAACAGAAAGAAGTTTCACAGATTGCTTCTTTGTAGTTTTTGTTTAAAGATATTCCCTTTTCCGCTATAGGCCTCTTAGCGCCATGAATGTCCACTTGCATTTTCTACAGAAAGAGTGTTTCAGAACTGTTCAATCAAAATTAAGGTTCAACTGTGTTAGTTTAAAGAACAGAACCGTAAGAAGTTTCACAGATTGATTCTGTGTAGTTTTTATTTGAAGGTATTCCTTTTTCCACCATAGGCCTCTTAGCGCCCTGAATGTCCACTTGCATTTTCTACAGAAAGGGTGTTTCAGAACTGCTCAATCAAAAGTAAGGTTGAACTGTGTTAGTTGAATGCACAGAACTGTAAGAAGTTTCACAGATAGCTTCTTTGCAGTTTTTATTTGAACATATACCTTTTTCAACTATAGGCCTCTTAGCGCCCTGAATGTTCACTTGCATTTTCTGCAGAAAGAGTGTTTCATAACTGCTCAATATAAACTAAGGTTCAACTCTGTTAGTTGAATGCACAGAACAGTAACAAGTTTCACAGATTGCTTCTGTGTAGTTTTTATTTGAACATATTCATTTTTCTGCTATAGGTCTCTTAGCGCCCTGAATGTTCACTTGCATTTTCTGCAGAAAGAGTGTTTCAGAACTGCTCAATAATAACTAAGGTTCAACTCTGTTAGTTGAATGCACAGAACAGTAAGAAGTTTCACAGATTGCTTCTGTGTGGTTTTTATTTGAAGATATTCCTTTTCCCTCTATAGGCCTCTCAGCGCCCTGAATGTCCACTTGCATTTTCTACAGAAAGAGTGTTTCAGATCTGCTCAATAAAAACTACCGTTCAACTATGCCAGTTGAATGCACAGAACAGTAAGAAGATGCGCAGATTGCTTCTGTGCAGTTTTTATTTGAAAATATTCCTTTTTCCACTATACGCCTCTTAGCGCCCTGAATGTCCAATTGCATTTTCTATAGAAAGGGTGTTTCAAAAGTGCTCAATCAAAAGTAAGGTTCAACTCTGTTAGATGAATGCAAAGAACAGAAAGAAGCTTCACAGAATGCTTCTATGTAGTTTGTATTTGAAGGTGTTACTTTTTCCGCTATAGGCCTCTTAGCGCTCCGAAGGTCCACTTGCATTTTCTACAGAAAGAGTGTTTCAGAACTTCTGAATCAAAAGTAAGGTTCAACTCCGTTACTTGAATGCACAGAACAGAGAGAAGTTTCACAGATACCTTCTGTGTAGTTTTTATGTGAACTTTTTCCTTTTTCCACTATAGTCCTCTTAGCGCCCTGAATGTCCACTTGTATTTTCTACAGAAAGAGTGTTTCAGCACTGCTCAATCAAAACTGAGGTTCAACCCTGTTAGTTGAATGCACAGAACAGTAAGAAGTTTCACAGATTTCTTCTGTGCAGTTTTTATTTGAAAATATTCTTTTTCCACTATAGGCCTCTGAGCGCCCTTAATGTCCAATTGCATTTTCTACAGAAAGAGTGTTTCAGAACTGCTCAATCAAAAGTAAGGTTAAACTCTGTTAGTTGAATGCACAGAACAGAAAGTAGTTTCACAGAATGCTTCTGTGTAGTTTTTATTTGAAGATATTACTTTTTCCGCTACAGGCCTCTTAGCGCTCCGAAGCTCCACTTGCATTTCCTATAGAAAGAGCGTTTCAGAACTGCTCAATCAAAAGTAAGGTTCAACTCTGTTAGTTGAATGCACAGAACAGAAAGAAGTTTCACAGATTGATTCTGTGTAGTTTTTGTTGAAGATATTCCTTTTTCTACTATGGGCCTCTTAGCGCCATGAATGTCCACTTGCATTTTCTACAGAAAGAGTGTTTCAGAACTGCTCAATCAAAACTGAGGTTCAACTCTGTTAGTTGAATGCACAGAACAGTAAGAAGTTTCACAGATTGCTTCTGTGTGGTTTTATTTGAAGATGTTACTTTTCCCATTATAGGCCTCTCAGCGCCCTGAATGTCCACTTGCATTTTCTACAGAAAGAGTGTTTCAGAACTGCTCAATAAAAACTACCGTTCAACTATGCTAGTTGAATGCACAGAACAGTAAGAAGTTTCGCAGATTGCTTCTGTGCAGTTCTCATTTGAAAATATTCCTTTTTCCACTATAGGCCTCTTAGCGCCCTGAATGTCCAATTGCATTTTCTATAGAAAGGGTGTTTCAGAAGTGCTCAATCAAAAGTAACGTTCAACTCCTTTAGATGAATGCAAAGAACAGAAAGAAGTTTCACAGAATGCTTCTGTGTAGTTTCTATTTGAAGGTGTTACTTTTTCCGCTATAGGCCTCTTAGCGCTTCGAATGTCCACTTGCATTTTCTACAGAAAGAGTTTTTCAGAACTTCTCAATCAAATGTAAGGTTCAACTCAGTTAGTTGAATGCACAGAACAGAGAGAAGTTTCACAGATAGCTTCTGTGTAGTTTTTATGTGAACTTTTTCCTTTTTCCACTATAGTCCTCTTAGCGTCCTGAATGTCCACTTGTATTTTCTACAGAAAGAGTGTTTCAGATCTGCTCAATCAAAACTGAGGTTCAACTCTGTTAGTTGAATGCACAGAACAGTAAGAAGTTTCACAGATTTCTTCTGTGCAGTTTTTATTTGAAAATATTCCTTTTCCACTATAGGCCTCAAGCGCCCTGAATGTCCAATTGCATTTTCTACAGAAAGAGTGTTTCAGAACTGCTCAATCAAAAGTAAGGTTAAACTATGTTAGTTGAATGCACAGAACAGAAAGAAGTTTCACAGAATGCTTCTGTGTAGTTTTTATTTGAAGATGTTCCTTTTTCCGCTATAGGCCTCTTAGCGCTCCGAATGTCCACTTGCATTTTCTGCAGAAAGAGTGTTTCAGAACTGCTCAATCAAAAGTAAGGTTCAACTCTGTTAGTTGAATGCACAGAACAGAAAGAAGTTTCACAGATTGCTTCTGTGTAGTTTTTGTTTGAAGATATTCCTTTTTCTACTATGGGCCTCTTAGCGCCATGAATGTCCACTTGCATTTTCTACAGAAAGAGTGTTTCAGAACTGTTCAATCAAAATTAAGGTTCAACTGTGTTAGTTCAAAGAACAGAACCGTAAGAAGTTTCACAGATTGATTCTGTGTAGTTTTTATTTGAAGGTATTCCTTTTTCCACCATAGGCCTCTTAGCGCCCTGAATGTCCACTTGCATTTTCTACAGAAAGGGTGTTTCAGAACTGCTCAATCAAAAGTAAGGTTGAACTCTGTTAGTTGAATGCACAGAACTGTAAGAAGTTTCACAGATAGCTTCTTTGTAGTTTTTATTTGAACATATAACTTTTTCAACTATAGGCCTATTAGCGCCCTGAATGTTCACTTGCATTTTCTGCAGAAAGAGTGTTTCATAACTGCTCAATATAAACTAAGGTTCAACTCTGTTAGTTGAATGCACAGAACAGTAACAAGTTTCAGAGATTGCTTCTATGTAGTTTTTATTTGAACATATTCATTTTTCTGCTATAGGTCTCTTAGCGCCCTGAATTTTCACTTGCATTTTCTCAGAAAGAGTGTTTCAGAACTGCTCAATAATAACTAAGGTTCAACTCTGTTAGTTGAATGCACAGAACAGTAAGAAGTTTCACAGATTGCTTCTGTGTGGTTTTTATTTGAAGATATTCCTTTTCCCTCTATAGGCCTCTCAGCGCCCTGAATGTCCACTTGCATTTTCTTCAGAAAGAGTGTTTCAGATCTGCTCAATAAAAACTACCGTTCAACTATGTAGTTGAATGCACAGAACAGTAAGAAGATGCGCAGATTGCTTCTGTGCAGTTTTTATTTGAAAATATTCCTTTTTCCACTATAGGCCTCTTAGCGCCCTGAATGTCCAATTGCATTTTCTATAGAAAGGGTGTTTCAGAAGTGCTCAATCAAAAGTAAGGTTCAACTCTGTTAGATGAATGCAAAGAACAGAAAGAAGTTTCACAGAATGCTTCTATGTAGTTTGTATTTGAAGGTATTACTTTTTCCGCTATAGGCCTCCTAGCGCTCCGAAGGTCCACTTGCATTTTCTACAGAAAGAGTGTTTCAGAACTTCTGAATCAAAAGTAAGGTTCAACTCCGTTAGTTGAAGGCACAGAACAGAGAGAAGTTTCACAGATAACTTCTGTGTAGTTTTTATGTGAACTTTTTCCTTTTTCCACTATAGTCCTCTTAGCGCCCTGAATGTCCACTTGTATTTTCTACAGAAAGAGTGTTTCAGAACTCCTCAATCAAAACTGAGGTTCAACCCTGTTAGTTGAATGCACACAACAGTAAGAAGTTTCACAGATTTCTTCTGTGCAGTTTTTATTTGAAAATATTCCTTTTCCACTATAGGCCTCTGAGCGCCCTGAATGTCCAATTGCATTTTCTACAGAAAGAGTGTTTCAGAACTGCTCAATCAAAAGTAAGGTTAAACTCTGTTAGTTGAATGCACAGAAAAGAAAGAAGTTTCACAGAATGCTTCTGTGTAGTTTTTATTTGAAGATATTACTTTTTCCGCTACAGGCCTCTTAGCGCTCCGAAGCTCCACTTGCATTTTCTATAGAAAGAGCGATTCAGAACTGCTCAATCAAAAGTAAGTTTCAACTCTGTTAGTTGAATGCACAGAACAGAAAGAAGTTTCACAGATTGATTCTGTGTAGTTTTTGTTGAAGATATTCCTTTTTCTACTATGGGCCTCTTAGCGCCATGAATGTCCACTTGCATTTTCTACAGAAAGAGTGTTTCAGAACTGCTCAATCAAAACTGAGGTTCAACTCTGTTAGTTGAATGCACAGAACAGTAAGAAGTTTCACAGATTGCTTCTGTGTTGTTTTTATTTGAAGATATTACTTTTCCCACTATAGGCCTCTCAGCGCCCTGAATGTCCACTTGCATTTTCTACAGAAAGAGTGTTTCAGAACTGCTCAATAAAAACTACCGTTCAACTATGTTAGTTGAATGAACAGAACAGTAAGAAGTTTCGCAGATTGCTTCTGTGCAGTTTTTATTTGAAAATATTCCTTTTTCCACTATAGGCCTCTTAGCGCCCAGAATGTCCAATTGCATTTTCTAAAGAAAGGGTGTTTCAGAACTTCTCAATCAAATGTAAGGTTCAACTCCGTTAGTTGAATGCACAGAACAGAGAGAAGTTTCACAGATAGTTTCTGTGTAGTTTTTATGTGAACTTCTTCCTTTTTCCACTATAGACCTCTTAGCGCCCTGAATGTCTATTGTATTTTCTACAGAAAGAGTGTTTCAGAACTGCTCAATCAAAACTGAGGTTCAACTCTGTTAGTTGAATGCACAGAACAGTAAGAAGTTTCACAGATTTCTTCTGTGCAGTTTTTATTTGAAAATATTCCTTTACCACTATAGGCCTCTTAGCGCCCAGAATGTCCAATCGCATTTTCTACAGAAAGAGTGTTTCACAACTGCTCAATCAAAAGTAAGGTTAAACTCTGTTAGTTGAATGCACAGAACAGAAAGAAGTTTCACAGAATGCTTCTGTGTAGTTTTTATTTGAAGTTATTACTTTTTCCGCTATAGGCCTCTTAGCGCTCCGAAGGTCCACTTGCATTTTCTACAGAAAGAGTGTTTCAGAACTTCTCAATCAAAAGTAAGGTTCAACCCTGCTTGTTGAATGCACAGAACAGAAAGAAGTTTCACAGATTGCTTCTTTGTAGTTTTTGTTTGAAGATATTCCCTTTTCCACTATAGGCCACTTAGCGCCATGAATGTCCACTTGCATTTTCTACAGAAAGAGTGTTTCAGAACTGTTCAATCAAAATTAAGGTTCAACTGTGTTATTTTAAAGAACAGAACCGTAAGAAATTTCACAGATTGCTGTTGTGTAGTTTTTATTTGAAGGTATTCCTTTTTCCACTATAGGCCTCTTAGCTCCCTGAATGTCCACTTGCATTTTCTACAGAAAGGGTGTTTCAGAACTGCTCAATCAAAAGTAAGGTTGAACTCTGTTAGTTGAATGCACAGAACTGTAAGAAGTTTCACAGATTGCTTCTTTGTAGTTTTTATTTGAACATATACCTTTTTCAAGTATAGGCCTCTTAGCGCCCTGCATGTTCACTTGCAATTTCTGCAGAAAGAGTTTTTCATAACTGCTCAATATATACTAAGGTTCAACACTGTTAGTTGAATGCACAGAACAGTAAGAAGTTTCACAGATTGCTTCTGTGTAGTTTTTATTTGAACATATTCATTTTTCCTCTATAGGCCTCTTAGCGCTCTGAATGTTCACTTGCATTTTTACAGAAAGAGTGTTTCAGAACTGCTCAATCAAAACAAAGGTTCACCTCTGTTAGATGAATGCACAGAACAGAGAGAAGTTTCACAGATGTCTTCTGTGTAGTTCTTATTTGAACTTATTCCTTTTTCCACTACAGGCCTCTTAGCGCCCTGAATGTCCACTTGCATTTTCTACTGAAAGAGTGTTTCAGAACTGCTCAATCAAAACTAAGGTTCACCTCTGTTAGTTGAATGCACAGAACAGAAAGAAGTTTCACAGATTGCCTCTTTGTAGTTTTTGTTTGAAGATATTCCCTTTTCCACTATAGGCCTCTTAGCGCCATGAATGTCCACTTGCATTTTCTTCAGAAAGAGTGTTTCAGAACTGTTCAATCAAAATTAAGGTTCAACTGTGTTAGTTTAAAGAACAGAACCGTAAGAAGTTTCACAGATTGCTTCTGTGTAGTTTTTATTTGAAGGTATTCCTTTTTCCACCATAGGCCTCTTAGCGCCCTGAATGTCCACTTGCATTTTCTACAGAAAGGGTGTTTCAGAACTGCTCAATCAAAAGTAAGGTTGAATTCTGTTAGTTGAATGCACAGAACTGTAAGAAGTTTCACAGATAGCTTCTTTGTAGTTTTTATTTGATCATATACCTTTTTCAACTATAGGCCTCTTAGTGCCCTGAATGTTCACTTGCATTTTCTGCAGAAAGAGTTTTTCATAACTGCTCAATATAAACTAAGGTTCAACTCTGTTAGTTGAATGCACAGAACAGTAGGAAGTTTCACAGATTGCTTCTGTGTAATTTTTATTTGAACATATTCATTTTTCCCCTACAGGCCTCTTAGCGCCCTGAATGTTCACTTGCATTTTCTACAGAAAGAGTGTTTCAGAACTGCTCAATAATAACTAAGGTTCAACTCTGTTAGTTGAATGCACAGAACAGTAAGAAGTTTCACAGATTGCTTCTGTGTGGTTTTAATTTGAAGATATTACTTTTCCCACTATACGCCTCTCAGCGCCCTGAATGTCCACTTGCGTTTTCTACAGAAAGTGTGTTTCAGAACTGCTCAATAAAAACTACCATTCAACTATGTTAGTTGAATGCACAGAACAGTAAGAAGTTTCGCAGATTGATTCTGTGCAGTTTTTACTTGAAAATATTCCTTTTTCCACTATCGGCCTCTTAGCTCCCTGAATGTCCAATTGCATTTTCTATAGAAAGGGTGTTTCAGAAGTGCTCAATCAAAAGTAAGGTTCAACTCTGTTAGATGAATGCAAAGAACAGAAAGAAGTTTCACAGAATGCTTCTGTGTAGTTTGTATTTGAAGGTATTACTTTTTCCGCTACAGGCCTCTTAGCGCTCCGAATGTCCACTTGCATTTTCTACAGAAAGAGTGTTTCAGAACTTCTCAATCAATAGTAAGGTTCAACTCCGTTAGTTGAAAGCACAGAACAGAGAGAAGTTTCACAGAGAGCTTCTGTGTAGTTTTTATGTGAACTTTTTTCCTTTTTCCACTGTAGTCCTCTTAGCGCCCTGAATGTCTACTTGTATTTTCTTCAGAAAGAGTGTTTCAGAACTGCTCAATCAAAAGTATGGTTCAATTCTGTTAGTTGAATGCACAGAAGAGAAATAAGTTTCACAGAAGGCTTCTGTGTAGTTTTCATTTGAAGATATACCTTTTTCCTCTATAGGCCTCTTAGTGCTCCGAAGGTCCACTTGCATTTTCTACAGAAAGAGTGTTTCAGAACTGTTCAGTCAAAAGTAAGGTTCTCCTCTGTTAGTTGAATGCACAGAACAGTAAGAAGTTTCACAGATTGCTTCTGTGTAGTTTTTATTTGAACATATTCACTTTTCCGCTATAGGCCTCTTAGCGCCCTGAATGTTCACTTGCCTTTCCTACAGAAAGAGTGTTTCAGAACTGCTCAATAATAACTAAGGTTCAGCTCTGTTAGTTGAATGCACAGAACAGTAAGAAGTTTCGCAGATTGCTTCTGTGCAGTTCTTATTTGAAAATATTCCTTTTTCCACTATAGGCCTCTTAGAGCCCTGAAAGTTCACTTACATTTTCTACAGAAAGAGTGTTTCAGAACTGCTCAATAATAACTAAGGTTCAACTCCGTTAGTTGAATGCACAGAACAGTAAGATGTTTCACAGATTGCTTCTGTGTGGTGTTTATTTGAAGGTATTCCTTTTCCCACTATAGGCCTCTCAACGCCCTGAATGTCCACTTGCATTTTCTACAGAAAGAGTGTTTCAGAACTGCCCAATAAAAACTACCGTTCAAATATGTTAGTTGAATGCACAGAACAGTAAGAAGTTTCGCAGATTGCTTCTGTGCAGTTTTTATTTGAAAATATTCCTTTTTCACTATAGGCCTCTTAGCTCCCTGAATGTCCAATTGCATTTTCTATAGAAAGGGTGTTTCAGAAGTGCTCAATCAAAAGTAAGGTTCAACTCTGTTAGATGAATGCAAAGAACAGAAAGAAGTTTCACAGAATGCTTCTGTGTAATTTGTATTTGAAAGTATTACTTTTTCCGGTATAGGCCTCTTAGCGCTCCGAATGTCCACTTGCATTTTCTACAGAAAGGGTGTTTCAGAACTTCTCAATCAAAAGTAAGGTTCAACTCCGTTAGTAGAATGCAGTGAACAGAGAGAAGTTTCGCAGATAGCTTCTGTGTATTTTTTATGTGAACTTTTTCCTTTTTCCACTATAGTCCTCTTAGCGCCCTGAATGTCCACTTGTATTTTCTACAGAAAGAGAGTTTCAGAACTGCTCAATCAAAACTGAGTTTCAACTCTGTTAGTTGAATGCACAGAACAGTAAGAAGTTTCACAGATTTCTTCTGTTCAGTTTTTATTTGAAAATATTCCTTTTCCACTGTAGGCCTCTTAGCGCCCTGAATGTCCAACAGCATTTTCTACAGAAAGAGTGTTTCAGAACTGCTCAATCAAAAGTAAGGTTAAACTCTGTTGGTTGAATGCACAGAACAGGAAGAAGTTTCACAGAATGCTTCTTTATAGTTTTTATTTGAAGATATTACTTTTTCCGCTGTAGGCCTCTTAGCGCTCCGAAGTTCCACTTGCATTTTCTACAGAAAGTGTGTTTTCAGAACTGCTCAATGAAAAGTAAAATTCACCTCTGTTAGTTGAATTCACAGAACAGAAAGGAGTTTCACAGATTGTTTCTGTGTAGTTTTTGTTTGAAGATATTCCTTTTTCTACTATGGGCCTCATAGCGCCATGAATGTCCACTTGCGTTTTCTACAGAAAGAGTGCTTCAGAACTGCTCAATCAAAACTAAGGTTCAACTCTGTTAGTTGAATGCACAGAACAGAGAGAAGTTTCACAGATATCTTCTGTGTAGTTTTTATTTGAACTTATTCCTTTTTCCACTATAGGCCTCTTAGCTTCCTGAATGTCCACTTGTATTTTCTACAGAAAGAGTGTTTCAGAACTGCTCAATCAAAACTAAGGTTCAACTCTGTTAGTTGAATGCACAGAACAGAAAGAAGCTTCACAGATTGATTCTTTTTAGTTTTTGTTTGAAGATATTCCCTTTTCCACTATAGTCCTCTTAGCGCCATGAATGTCCACTTGCATTTTCTACAGAAAGAGTGTTTCAGAACTTTTCAATCAAAATTAAGGTTCAACTATGTTAGTTTAAAGAACAGAACCGTAAGAAGTTTCACAGATTGCTTCTGTGTAGTTTTTATCTGAAGGTATTCCTTTTTCCAACATAGGCCTCTTAGCGCCCTGAATGTCCACATGCATTTTCTACAGCAAGGGTGTTTCAGAACTGCTCAATCAAAAGTAAGGTTGAACTCTGTTAGTTGAATGCACAGAACTGTAAGAAGTTTCACAGATAGCTTCTTTGTAGTTTTTATTTGAACATATACCTTTTTCAACTATAGGCCTCTTAGCGCCCTGAATGTTCACTTGCATTTTCTACAGAAAGAGTGTTTCAGAACTGCTCAATAAAAACTACCGTTCAACTATGTTAGTTGAATGAACAGAACAGTAAGAAGTTTCGCAGATTGCTTCTGTGCAGTTTTTATTTGAAAATATTCCCTTTTCCACTATAGGCCTGTTAGCTCCCTGAATGTCCAATGGCATTTTCTATAGAAACGGTGTTTCAGAAGTGCTCAATCAAAAGTAAGGTTCAAATCTTTTAGATGAATGCAAAGAACAGAACGAAGTTTCACAGAATGCTTCTGTGTAGTTTGTATTTAAAGGTATTACTTTTTCCGCTATAGGCCTCGCAGTGCTCCGAAGGTCCACTTGCATTTTCTACAGAAAGAGTGTCTCAGAACTTCTCAATCAAAAGTAAGGTTCAAATATGTTAGTTGAATGCACAGAACAGAGAGAAGTTGCACAGATAGCTTCTGTGTAGTTTTTATGTGAACTTTTTCCTTTTTCCACTATAGTCTTCTTAGCGCCCTGAATGTCCACTTGTATTTTCTACAGAAAGGGTGTTTCAGAACTGCTCAATCAAAACTGAGGTTCAATTCTGTTAGTTGTATGCACAGAACAGTAGGAAGTTTCACAGATTTCTTCTGTGCAGTTATTATTTGAAAATATTCCTTTTCCAGTATAGGCCTCTTAGCGCCCTGAATGTCCAATTGCATTTTCTACAGAAAGAGTGTTTCAGAACTGCTCAAACAAAAGTAAGGTTAAACTCTGTTAGTTGAATGCACAGAATAGAAAGAAGTTTCACAGAATGCTTTTGTGTAGTTTTTATTTGAAGATATTACTTTTTCAGCTATAGGCCTCTTAGCGCTCTGAAGGTCCACTTGCATTTTCTACAGAAAGAGTGTTTCAGAACTGCTCAATCAAAAGTAAGGTTCAGCTCTGTTAGTTGAATGCACAGAACAGAAAGAAGTTTCACAGATTGCTTCTGTGTAGTTTTCGTTTGAAGATATTCCTTTTTCTACTATGGGCCTCTTAGCGCCATGAATGTCCACTTGCATTTTCTACAGAAAGAGTGTTTCAGAACTCCTCAATCAAAACTAAGGTTCAACTCTGTTAGTTGAATGCACAGAACAGAGAGAAGTTTCACAGATATCTTCTGTGTAGTTTTTATTTGAACTTATTCCTTTTTCCACTATAGCCTTCTTAGCGCCCTGAATGTCCACTTGTATTTACTACAGAAAGAGTGTTTCAGAACTGCTCAATCAAAACTAAGGTTCAACTCTGTTAGTTGAATGCACAGAACAGAAAGAAGTTTCACAGATTGCTTCTTTGTAGTTTGTGTTTGAAGATATTCCCCTTTCCACTATAGTCCTCCTAGGGTCCAGAATGTCCACTTGTATTTTCTACAGAAAGAGTGTTTCAGAAGTGCTCAATCAAAACTGAGGTTCAACACTGTTAGTTGAATGCACAGAACAGTAAGTAGTTTCACAGATTTCTTCTGTGCAGTTTTTATTGGAAAATATTCCTTTTCCACTATAGGCCTCTTAGCGCCCTGAATGTTCAATTGCATTTTCTACAGAAAGAGTGTTTCAGAACTGCTCAATCAAAACTAAGGTTCAACTCTGTTAGTTGAATGCACAGAACAGAAAGAAGTTTCACAGATTGCTTCTTTGTAGTTTTTGTTTGAAGATATTCCCTTTTCCACTATAGGCCTCTTAGCGCTATGAATGTCCACTTTCATTTTCTACAGAAAGAGTGTTTCAGAACTGAACAATCAAAATTAAGCTTCAACTGTGTTAGTTTAAAGAACAGAACCGTAAGAAGTTTCACAGATTGCTTCTGTGTAGTTTTTAATTGAAGGTATTCCTATTTCCACTATAGGCCTCTTAGCGCCCTGAGTGTCCACTTGCATTTTCTACAGAAAGGGTGTTTCAGAACTACTCAATCAAATATGAGGTTGAACTCTGTTAGTTGAATGCACAGAACTGTAAGAAGTTTCACAGATAGCTTCTTTGTAGTTTTTATTTGAACATATACCTTTTTCAACTATAGGCCTCTTAGCGCCCTGAATGTTCACTTGCATTTTCTGCAGAAAGTATGTTTCATAACTGCTCAATATAAACTAAGGTTCAACTCTATTAGTTGAATCCACAGAACAGAAAGAAGTTTCACAGACTGCTTCTGTGTAGTTTTTATTTGAACATATTCATTTTTCCGCTATAGGCCCCTTAGCGCCCTGAATGTTCACTTGCATTTTCTACAGAAAGAGTGTTTCAGAAGTGCTCAATAATAACTAAGGTTCAACACTGTTAGTTGAATGCACAGAACAGTAAGAAGTTTCACAGATTGCTTCTGTGTGGTTTTTATTTGAAGATATTCCTTTTTCCACTATAGGCCTCTTAGCGCCGTGAATGTCCACTTGCATTTTCTACAGAAAGAGTGTTTCAGAACTTTTCAATCAAAATTAAGGTTCAACTATGTTAGTTTAAACAACAGAACCGTAAGAAGTTTCACAGATTGCTTCTGTGTAGTTTTTATTTGAAGGTATTCCTTTTTCCACCATAGGCCTCTTAGCGCCCTGAATGTCCACATGCATTTTCTACAGCAAGGGTGTTTCAGAACTGCTCAACCAAAAGTAAGGTTGAACTCTATTTGTTGAATGCACAGAACTGTAAGAAGTTTCACAGATAGCTTCTTTGTAGTTTTTATTTGAACATATACCTTTTTCAACTATAGGCCTCTTAGTGCCCGGAATGTTCACATGCATTTTCTGCAGAAAGAATGTTTCATAACTGCTCTATACATACTAAGGTTCAACTCTGTTAGTTGAATGCAATGAACAGTAAGAAGTTTCACAGATTGCTTCTGTGTAGTTTTTATTTGAACATATTCATTTTTCCGCTATAGGCCTCTTAGCGCCCTGAATGTTCACTTACATTTTCTACAGAAAGAGTGTTTCAGAACTGCTCAATAATAACTAACGTTCAACTCTGTTAGTTGAATGCACAGAACAGTAAGAAGTTTCACAGATTGCTTCTGTGTGGTGTTTATTTGAAGGTGTTCCTTTTCCCACTATAGGCCTCTCAGCGCCCTGAATGTCCACTTACATTTTCTACAGGAAGAGTGTTTCAGAACTGCTCAATAAAAACTACCGTTCAGCTATATTAGTTGAATGCACAGAACAGTAAGTAGTTTGGCAGATTGCTTCTGTGCAGTTTTTATTTGAAAATATCCCTTTTTCCTCTATAGGCCTCTTAGCTCCCTGAATGTCCAATTGCATTTTCTATAGAAAGGTTGTTTCAGAAGTGCTCAATCAAAAGTAAGGTTCAACTCTGTTAGATGAATGCAAAGAACAGAAAGAAGTTCCACACAATGCTTCTGTGTAGTTTGTATTTGAAGGTATTACTTTTTCCGCTATAGGCCTCTTAGCGCTCCGAAGGTCCACTTGCATTTTCTACAGAAAGAGTGTTTCAGAACTTCTCAATCAAAAGTAAGTTTCAACTCCGTTAGTTGAATGCACAGAACAGAGAGAAGTTTCACAGATAGCTTCTGTGTTGTTTTTATGTGAACTTTTTCCTTTTTCCACTATAGTCCTCTTAGCGCGCTGAATGTCCACTTGTATTTTCTACAGAAAGAGTGTTTCAGAACTGCTCAATCAAAACTAAGTTTCAACTCTGTTAGTTGAATGCACAGAACAGAAAGAAGTTTCACGGATTGCTTCTTTGTAGTTTTTGTTTGAAGATATTCCCTTTTCCACTATAGTCCTCTTAGCGCCCTGAATGTCCACTTGTATTTTCTACAGAAAGAGTGTTTCAGAACTGCTCAATCAAAACTGAGGTTCGACTCTGTTAGTTGAATGCACAGAACAGTAAGAAGTTTCACAGATTTCTTCTGTGCAGTTTTTATTTGAAAATATTCCTTTTCCACTATAGGCCACATTGCGCCCTGATTGTCCAATTGCATTTTCTACAGAAAGAGTGTTTCAGAACTGCTCAATCAAAAGTAAGGTTAAACTCTGTTAGTTGAATGCACAAAAAAGAAAGAAGTTACACAGAATGCTTCTGTGTAGTTTTTATTGGAAGATATTACTTTTTCCGCTGTAGGCCTCTTATCGCTCCAAAGGTCCACTTGCATTTTCTACAGAAAGAGTGTTTCAGAACTGCTCAATCAAAAGTAAGGTTCAAGTCTGTCAGTTGAATGCACAGAACTGAAAGAAGTTTCACAGATTGCTTCTGTGTAGTTTTTGTTTGAAGATATTCCTTTTTCTACTATAGACCTCTAAGTGCCCTGAATGCCCACTTGTATTTTCTACAGAAAGAGTGTTTCAGAACTGCTCAATAAAAACTACCGTTCAACTATATTAGTTGAATGCACAGAACAGTAAGAAGTTTCGCAGATTGCTTCTGTGCAGTTTTTATTTGAAAATATTCCTTTTTCCACTATAGGCCTCTTAGCTCCCTGAATGTACAATAGCATTTTCCATAGAAAGGGTGTTTCAGAAATGCTCAATCAAAAGTAAGTTTAAACTCTCTTAGTTGAATGCACAGAACAGAAAGAATTTTCACAGATTTCTTCTGTGCAGTTTTTATTTGAAAATATTCCTTTTCCACTATAGGCCTCTTAGCGCCCAGAATGTCCAATTGCATTTTCTATAGAAAGAGTTTTTCAGAACTGCTCAATCAAAAGTAAGGTTAAACTCTGTTAGTTGAATGCACAGAACAGAAAGAAGTTTCACAGAATGCTTCTGTGTAGTTTTTATTTGAAGATATTACTATTCCACTATGGGCCTCTTAGCGCTCTGAAGGTCCACTTGCATTTTCTACAGAAAGAGTGTTTCAGAACTGCTCAATCAAAAGTAAGGTTCAACTCTGTAAGTTGAATGAACAGAACAGAAAGAAGTTTCACAGATTGCTTCTGTGTAGTTTTTGTTTGAAGATATTCCTTTTTCTGCTATGGGCCTCTTAGCGCCATGAATGTCCACTTCCATTTTCTACAGAAAGAGTGTTTCAGAACTGCTCAATCAAAACTAAGGTTCAACTCTGTTAGTTGAATGCACAGAACAGAGAGAAGTTTCACAGATATCTTCTGTGTAGTTTGTATTTGAACTTATTCCTTTTTCCATTATAGGCCTCCTAGCGCACTGAATGTCCACTTGTATTTTCTACAGAAAGCGTATTTCAGAACTGCTCAATCAAAACTAAGGTTCAACCCTGTTAGTTGAATGCACAGAACAGAAAGAAGTTTCACAGATTTCTTCTTTGTAGTTTTTGTTTGAAGATATACCCTTTTCCACTATAGGCATCTTAGCACCATGAAAGTCCACTTGCATTTTCTACAGAAAGAATGTTTCAGAACTGTTCAATCAAAATTAAGGTTCAACTGTGTTAATTTAAAGAACAGAACAGTAAGAAATTTCACAGATTGCTTCTGTGTAGTTTTTATTTGAAGGTATTCCTTTTTCCACCATAGGCCTCTTAGCGCCCTGAATGTCCACTTGCATTTTCTACAGAAAGGGTGTTTCAGAACTGCTCAATCAGAAGTAAGGTTGAACTCTGTTATTTGAATGCACAGAACTGTAAGAAGTTTCACAGATAGCTTCTTTGTAGTTTTTATTTGAACATATACCTTTTTCAACTATAGGCCTCTTAGCGCCCTGAATGTTCACTTGCATTTTCTGCAGAAAGAGTGTTTCATAACTGCTCAATATAAACTAAGGTTCAACTCTGTTAGTTGAATGCACAGAACAGTAAGAAGTTTCACAGATTGCTTCTGTGTAGTTTTTATTTGAACATATATATTTTTCCGCTGTAGGCCTTTTAGCGCCCTGAATGTTCACTTGCATTTTCTACAGAAGGAGTGTTTCAGAACTGCTCAATAACATCTAAGGTTCAACTCTGTTAGTTGAATGCACAGAACAGTAAGAAGTTTCACAGATTGCTTCTGTGTTGTTTTTATTTGAAGATATTCCTTTTCCCACTATAGGCCTCTCAGCGCCCTGAATGTCCACTTGCATTTTCTACAGAAAGAGTGTTTCAGAACTGCTCAATAAAAATTACCGTTCAACTATGTTAGTTGAATGCACAGAGCAGTAAGAAGTTTCGCAGATTGCTTCTGTGCAGTTTTTATTTGAAAATATTCCTTTTTCCACTATAGGCCTCTTAGCTCCCTGAATGTTCAATTGCATTTTCTATAGAAAGGGTGTTTCAGAAGTACTCAATCAAAAGTAAGGATCAACTCTGTTAGATGAATGCAAAGAACAGAAAGAATTTTCACAGAATGCTTCTGTGCAGTTTGTATTTGAAGGTATTTTTTTTCCCCTATAGGCCTCTTAGCGCTCCGAAGGTCCACTTGCATTTTTTACAGAAAGAGTGTTTCAGAACTTCTCATTCAAAAGTAAGGTTCAACTCCGTTATTTGAATGCACAGAACAGAGAGAAGTTTCACAGATAGCTTCTGTGTAGTTTTTATTTGAACTTATTCCTTTTTCCACTATAGGCCTCTTAGCGCCCTGAATGTCCACTTGTATTTTCTACAGAAAGAGTGTTTCAGAACTGCTCAATCAAAACTAAGGTTCAACACTGTTAGTTGAATGCACAGAACAGAAAGAAGTTTCACAGATTGACTCTTTTTAGTTTTTGTTTGAAGATATTCCCTTTTCCACTATAGGCCTCTTAGCGCCATGGATGTCCACTGGCATTTTCTACAGAAAGAGTGTTTCAGAACTGTTCCATCAAAATTAAGGTTGAACTGTGTTAATTTAAAGAACAGAACCGTAAGAAGTTTCACAGATTGCTTCTGTGTGGTTTTTATTTCAAGGTATTCCTTTTTCCACCATAGGCCTCTTAGCGCCCTGAATGTCCACTTGCATTTTCTACAGAAAGGGTGTTTCAGAACTGCTCAATCAAAACTGAGGTTCAACTCTGTTAGTTGAATGCACAGAACAGTAAGAAGTTTCACAGATTTCTTCTGTGCAGTTTTTAATTGAAAATATTCCTTTTCCACTATAGGCCTCTTAGCGCCCTGAATGTCCAATTGCATTTTCAACAGAAAGAGTGTTTCAGAACTGCTCAATCAAAAGTAAGGTTAAACTCTGTTAGTTGAATGCACAGAACAGAAAGAAGCTTCACAGAATGCTTCTGTGTAGTTTTTGTTTGAAGATATTCCCTTTTCCACTATAGGCTTCTTAGCGCCATGAATGTCCACTTGCATTTTCTACAGAAAGAGTGTTTCAGAACTGTTCAATCAAAATTAAGGTTCAACTGTGTTAGTTTAAAGAACAGAACCGTAAGAAGTTTCACAGATTGCTTCTGTGTAGTTTTTATTTGAAGGTATTCCTTTTTCCACCATAGGCCTCTTAGCGCCCTGAATGTCCACTTGCATTTTCTACAGAAAGAGTGTTTCAGAACTGCTCAATCAAAACTGAGGTTCAACTCTGTTAGTTGAATGCACAGAACAGAAAGAAGTTTCACAGAATATTTCTGTGCAGTTTTTATTTGAAGATATTACTTTTTCCGCTATAGGCTTCTTATTGCTCCGAATGTCCAGTTGCATTTTCTACAGAAAGAGTGTTTCAGAACTGCTCAATCAAAAGTAAGGTTCAACTCTGTTAGTTGAATGCACAGAACAGAAAGAAGTTTCACAGATTGCTTCTGTGTAGTTTTTGTTTGAAGATATTCCTTTTTCTACTATGGGCCTCTTAGCGCCATGAATGTTCACTTGCATTATCTACAGAAAGAATGTTTCAGGACTTCTCAATCAAAACTAAGGTTCAGCCCTGTTAGTTGAAGGCACAGAACAGAGAGAAGTTTCACAGATATCTTCTGTGTAGTTTTTATTTGAACTTATTCCTTTTTCCACTATAGGCCTCTTACCGCCATGAATGTCCACTTGTATTTTCTACAGAATGAGTGTTTCAGAACTGCTCAATCAAAACTAAGGTTCAACTCTGTTAGTTGAATCCACAGAACAGAAAGAAGTTTCACAGATGGCTTGTTTTTAGTTTTTGTTTGAAGATATTCCGTTTTCCACTATAGGCCTCTTAGCGCCATGAATGTCCACTTGCGTTTTCTACAGAAAGAGTGTTTCAGAACTGTTCAATCAAAATTAAGGTTCAACTGTGTTAGTTTAAAGAACAGAACCGTAAGTAGTTTCACAGATTGATTCTGTGTAGTTTTTATTTCAAGGTATTCCTTTTTCCACCTTAGGCCTCTTAGCGCCCTGAATGTCCACTTGCATTTTCTACAGAAAGGGTGTATCAGGACTGCTCAATCAGAAGTAAGTTTGAACTCTGTTAGTTGAATGCACAGAACTGTAAGAAGTTTCACAGATAGCTTCTTTGTAGTTTTTATTTGAACATATACCTTTTTCAACTATAGGCCTCTTAGCGCCCTGAATGTTCACTTGCATTTTCTGCAGAAAGAGTGTTTCATAACTGCTCAATATAAACTAAGGTTCAACTCTGTTAGTTGAATGCACAGAACAGTAAGAAGTTTCACAGATTGCTTCTGTGTAGTTTTTATTTGAACATATATATTTTTCCGCTGTAGGCCTTTTAGCGCCCTGAATGTTCACTTGCATTTTCTACAGAAAGAGTGTTTCAGAACTGCTCAATAACAACTAAGGTTCAACTCTGTTAGTTGAATGCACAGAACAGTAAGAAGTTTCACAGATTGCTTCTGTGTGGTTTTTATTTGAAGATATTCCTTTTCCCACTATAGGCCTCTCAGCGCCCTGAATGTCCACTGGCATTTTCTACAGAAAGAGTGTTTCAGAACTGCTCAATAAAAATTACCGTTCAACTATGTTAGTTGAATGCACAGAGCAGTAAGAAGTTTCGCAGATTGCTTCTGTGCAGTTTTTATTTGAAAATATTCCTTTTTCCACTATAGGCCTCTTAGCTCCCTGAATGTTCAATTGCATTTTCTATAGAAAGGGTGTTTCAGAAGTGCTCAATCAAAAGTAAGGTTCAACTCTGTTAGATGAATGCAAAGAACAGAAAGAATTTTCACAGAATGCTTCTGTGCAGTTTGTATTTGAAGGTATTTTTTTTCCCCTATAGGCCTCTTAGCGCTCCGAAGGTCCACTTGCATTTTTTACAGAAAGAGTGTTTCAGAACTTCTCATTCAAAAGTAAGGTTCAACTCCGTTAGTTGAATGCACAGAACAGAGAGAAGTTTCACAGATAGCTTCTGTGTAGTTTTTAATTGAACTTATTCCTTTTTCCACTATAGGCCTCTTAGCGCCCTGAATGTCCACTTGTATTTTCTACAGAAAGAGTGTTTCAGAACTGCTCAATCAAAACTAAGGTTCAACACTGTTAGTTGAATGCACAGAACAGAAAGAAGTTTCACAGATTGACTCTTTGTAGTTTTTGTTTGAAGATATTCCCTTTTCCACTATAGGCCTCTTAGCGCCATGGATGTCCACTGGCATTTTCTACAGAAAGAGTGTTTCAGAACTGTTCCATCAAAATTAAGGTTGAACTGTGTTAATTTAAAGAACAGAACCGTAAGAAGTTTCACAGATTGCTTCTGTGTGGTTTTTATTTCAAGGTATTCCTTTTTCCACCATAGGCCTCTTAGCGCCCTGAATGTCCACTTGCATTTTCTACAGAAAGGGTGTTTCAGAACTGCTCAATCAAAACTGAGGTTCAACTCTGTTAGTTGAATGCACAGAACAGTAAGAAGTTTCACAGATTTCTTCTGTGCAGTTTTTAATTGAAAATATTCCTTTTCCACTATCGGCCTCTTAGCGCCCTGAATGTCCAATTGCATTTTCAACAGAAAGAGTGTTTCAGAACTGCTCAATCAAAAGTAAGGTTAAACTCTGTTAGTTGAATGCACAGAACAGAAAGAAGCTTCACAGAATGCTTCTGTGTAGTTTTTGTTTGAAGATATTCCCTTTTCCACTATAGGCTTCTTAGCGCCATGAATGTCCACTTGCATTTTCTACAGAAAGAGTGTTTCAGAACTGTTCAATCAAAATTAAGGTTCAACTGTGTTAGTTTAAAGAACAGAACCGTAAGAAGTTTCACAGATTGCTTCTGTGTAGTTTTTATTTGAAGGTATTCCTTTTTCCACCATAGGCCTCTTAGCGCCCTGAATGTCCACTTGCATTTTCTACAGAAAGAGTGTTTCAGAACTGCTCAATCAAAACTGAGGTTCAACTCTGTTAGCTGAATGCACAGAACAGTAAGAAGTTTCACAGATTTCTTCTGTGCAGTTTTTATTTGAAAATATTCCTTTTCCAGTATAGGCCTCTAAGCGCACTGAATGTCTTATTGCATTTTCTACAGAAAGAGTGTTTCAGAACTGCTCAATCAAATGTAAGGTTCAACTCTGTTAGTTGAATGCACAGAACAGAAAGAAGTTTCACAGATTGCTTCTGAGTAGTTTTTGTTTGAAGATATTCCTTATTCTACTATGGGCTTCTTAGCGCCATGAATATCCACTTGCATTTTCTACAGAAAGAGTGTTTCAGAACTGCACAATCAAAACTAAGTTTCAACTCTGTTAGTTGAATGCACAGAACAGAGAGAAATTTCACAGATATCTTCTGTGTAGTTTTTGTTTGAACTTATTCCTTTTTCCACTATAGGCCTCTTAGAGCCCTGAATGTCTACTTGCATTTTCTATAGAAAGGTTGTTTCAGAGGTGCTCAATCAAAAGTAAGGTTCAGCTCTGTTAGATGAATGCAAAGAACAGAAAGAAGTTTCACAGAATGCTTCTGCGTAGTTTGTATTTGAAGGTATTAATTTTTCCGTTATAGTCCTCTTAGCGCTCCGAATGTCCACTTGCATTTTCTACAGAAAGAGTGTTTCAGAACTTCTCAATCAAAAGAAAGGTTCAACTCCGTTAGTTGAATGCACAGAACAGAGAGAAGTTTCACAGATAGCTTCTGTGTAGTTTTTATGTGATCTTTTTCCTTTTTCCACTATAGTCCTCTTAGCGCCCTGAATGTCCACTTGTATTTTCTACAGAAAGAGTGTTTCAGAACTGCTCAATGAAAACTGAGTTTCAACTCTGTTAGTTGAATGCACAGAACAGTAAGAAGTTTCACAGATTTCTTCTGTGCAGTTTTTAATTGAAAATATTCCTTTTCCACTATCGGCCTCTTAGCGCCCTGAATGTCCAATTGCATTTTCAACAGAAAGAGTGTTTCAGAACTGCTCAATCAAAAGTAAGGTTAAACTCTGTTAGTTGAATGCACAGAACAGAAAGAAGCTTCACAGAATGCTTCTGTGTAGTTTTTGTTTGAAGATATTCCCTTTTCCACTATAGGCTTCTTAGCGCCATGAATGTCCACTTGCATTTTCTACAGAAAGAGTGTTTCAGAACTGTTCAATCAAAATTAAGGTTCAACTGTGTTAGTTTAAAGAACAGAACCGTAAGAAGTTTCACAGATTGCTTCTGTGTAGTTTTTATTTGAAGGTATTCCTTTTTCCACCATAGGCCTCTTAGCGCCCTCAATGTCCACTTGTATTTTCTACAGAAAGAGTGTTTCAGAACTGCTCAATCAAAACTGAGGTTCAACTCTGTTAGGTGAATGCACAGAACAGAAAGAAGTTTCACAGATTTCTTCTGTGCAGTTTTTATTTGAAAATATTCCTTTTCCAGTATAGGCCTCTAAGCGCACTGAATGTCTTATTGCATTTTCTACAGAAAGAGTGTTTCAGAACTGCTCAATCAAATGTAAGGTTCAACTCTGTTAGTTGAATGCACAGAACAGAAAGAAGTTTCACAGATTGCTTCTGAGTAGTTTTTGTTTGAAGATATTCCTTATTCTACTATGGGCTTCTTAGCGCCATGAATATCCACTTGCATTTTCTACAGAAAGAGTGTTTCAGAACTGCACAATCAAAACTAAGTTTCAACTCTGTTAGTTGAATGCACAGAACAGAGAGAAATTTCACAGATATCTTCTGTGTAGTTTTTGTTTGAACTTATTCCTTTTTCCACTATAGGCCTCTTAGAGCCCTGAATGTCCACTTGCATTTTCTATAGAAAGGTTGCTTCAGAGGTGCTCAATCAAAAGTAAGGTTCAGCTCTGTTAGATGAATGCAAAGAACAGAAAGAAGTTTCACAGAATGCTTCTGCGTAGTTTGTATTTGAAGGTATTAATTTTTCCGTTATAGTCCTCTTAGCGCTCCGAATGTCCACTTGCATTTTCTACAGAAAGAGTGTTTCAGAACTTCTCAATCAAAAGAAAGGTTCAACTCCGTTAGTTGAATGCACAGAACAGAGAGAAGTTTCACAGATAGCTTCTGTGTAGTTTTTATGTGATCTTTTTCCTTTTTCCACTATAGTCCTCTTAGCGCCCTGAATGTCCACTTGTATTTTCTACAGAAAGAGTGTTTCAGAACTGCTCAATCAAAACTGAGATTCAACTCTGTTAGTTGAATGCACAGAACAGTAAGAAGTTTCACAGATTTCTTCTGTGCAGTTTTTATTTGAAAATATTCCTTTTCCACTATAGGCCTCTTAGCGCCCTGAATGTCCAATTGCATTTTCTACAGAAAGAGTGTTTCAGAACTGCTCAATCAAAAGTAAGGTTAAAATCTGTTAGTTGAATGCACAGAACAGAAAGAAGTTTCACAGAATGCTTCTGTGTAGTTTTTATTTGTAGATATTACTTTTTCCGCTACAGGCCTCTTAGCGCTCCGAAGGTCCATTGCATTTTCTACAGAAAGAGTGTTTCAGAACTGCTCAATCAAAAGTAAGTTTCAACTCTGTTAGTTGAATGCACAGAACAGAAAGAAGTTTCACCGATTGCTTCTGTGTAGTTTTTGTTTGAAGATATTCCTTTTTCTGCTATGGTTCTCTTAGCGCCATGAATGTCGACTTGCATTTTCTACAGAAAGAGTGTTTCAAAACTGCTCAATCAAATCTAAGGTTCAACTCTGTTAGTTGAATGCACAGAACAGAGGGAAGTTTCACAGATATCTTCTGTGTAGTTTTTATTTGAACTTATTCCTTTTTCCACTATAGGCCTCTTAGCGCCCTGAATGTCCACTTGAATTTTCTACAGAAAGAGTGTTTCAGAACTGCTCAATAAAAAGTAAGGTTGAACTCTGTTAGTTGAATGCACAGAACTGTAAGAAGTTTCACAGATAGCTTCTTTGTAGTTTTTATTTGAACATATACCTTTTCCAACTATAGGCCTCTTAGCGCCCTGAATATTCACTTGCATTTTCTGCAGAAAGAGTGTTTCATAAGTGCTCAATATAAACTAAGGTTCAACTCTGTTAGTTGAATGCACAGAACAGTAAGAAGTTTCACAGATTGTTTCTTTGTGGTTTTTATTTGAAGATATTCCTTTTCCCACTATAGGCCTCTCAGCGCCCTGAATGTCCACCTGCATTTTCTACAGAAAGAGTGTTTCAGAACTGCTCAATAAAAACTACCGTTCAACTATGTTAGTTGAATGTACAGAACAGTAAGTAGTTTCGCAGATTGCTTCTGTGCAGTTTTTATTTGAAAATATTCCTTTTTCCACTATAGGCCTCTTAGCTGCCTGAATGTCCAATTGCATTTTCTATAGAAAGGCTGTTTCAGAAGTGCTCAATCAAAAGTAACGTTGAACTCTGTTAGATGAATGCAAAGAACAGAAAGAAGTTTCACAGAATGCTTCTGTGTAGTTTGTATTTGAAGGTGTTACTTTTTCCGCTACAGGCCTCTTAGCGCTAAGAAGGTCCACTTGCATTTTCTACAGAAAGAGTGTTTCAGAACTTCTCAGTCAAAATTAAGGTTCAACTCCGTTAGTTGAATGCACAGAACAGAGAGAAGTTTCACAGATAGATTCTGTGTAGTTTTTATGTGATCTTTTTCCTTTTTCCACTAAAGTCCTCTTAGCGCCCTGAATGTCCACTTGTATTTTCTACAGAAAGAGTGTTTCTGAACTACTCAATCAAAACTGAGGTTCAACTCTGTTAGTTGAATGCACAGAACAGTAAGAAGTTTCACAGATTTCTTCTGTGCAGTTTTTATTTGAAAATATTCCTTTTCCGCTATAGGCCTCTTAGCGCCCGGAATGTCCAATTGCATTTTCTACAGAAAGAGTGTTTCAGAACTGCTCAATCAAAAGTAAGGTTAAACTCTGTTAGTTGAATGCGGAGAACAGAAAGAAGTTTCACAGAATGGTTCTGTGTAGTTTTTATTTGAAGATATTACTTTTCCCGCTATAGGCCTCTTAGCGCTCCGAAAGTACACTTCCATTTTCTACAGAAAGGGTGTTTCAGAACTGCTCAATCAAAAGTAAGGTTGAACTCTGTTATTTGAATGCACAGAACTGTAAGAATTTTCACAGATAGCTTCTTTGTAGTTTTTATTTGAACATATACCTTTTCCAACTATAGGCCTCTTAGCGCCCTGAATGTACACTTGCATTTTCTGCAGAAAGAGTGTTTCATAACTGCTCAATATAAACTAAGGTTCAACTCTGTTAGTTGAATGCACAGAACACTAAGAAGTTTCACAGATTGTTTCTGTGTAGTTTTTATTTGAACACATTCATTTTTCCGCTATAGGCCTCTTAGCGCCCTGAAAGTTTACTTGCAATTTCTACAGAAAGTGTGTTTCAGAACTGCTCAATAATAACTAGGGTTCAACTCTGTTAGTTGAATGCACACAGCAGTAAGAAGTTTCACAGAGTGCTTCTGTGTGGTTTTTATTTGAAGATATTCCTTTTCCCACTATAGGCCTCTCAGCGCCCTGAATGTCCACTTGTATTTTCTACAGAAAGAGTGTTTCATAACTGCCCAATAAAAACTACCGTTCAACTATTTTAGTTGAATGCACAGAACAGTAAGAAGTTTCGCAGATTGCTTCTGTGCAGTTTTTATTTGAAAATATTCCTTTTTCCACTGTAGGCCTCTTAGCTCACTGAATGTCCAGTTGCATTTTCTATAGAAAGGGTGTTCCAGAAGTGCTCAATAAAAAGTAAGGTTCAACTCTGTTAGATGAATGCAAAGAACAGAAAGAAGTTTCACAGAATGCTTCTTTGTAGTTTGTATTTGAAGGTATTACTTTTTCCGCTATAGGCCTCTTAGCGCTCCGAAAGTCCACTTGCATTTTCTACAGAAAGAGTGTTTCAGAACTTCTCAATCAAAAGTAAGGTTCAACTCCGTTAGTTGAATGCACAGAACAGAGAGAAGTTTCACAGATAGCTTCTGTGTAGTTTTTATGAGAACTTTTTCCTTTTTCCACTATAGTCCTCTTAGCGCCCTGAATGTCCAATTGCATTTTCTACAGAAAGAGTGTTTCAGAACTGCTCAATCAAAAGTAAGGCTCAACTCTGTTAGTTGAATGCACAGAACACAGAGAAGTTTCACAGATATCTTCTGTGTGGTTTCTATTTGAACTTATTCCTTTTTCCACTATAGGCCTCTTAGCGCCCTGAATGTCCACTTGTATTTTCCACAGGAAGAGTGTTTCAGAACTGCTCAATCAAAACTAAGGTTCAACTCTGTTAGTTGAATGCCCAGAACAGAAAGAAGTTTCACAGATTGCTTCTTTGTAGTTTTTGTTTGAAGATATTCCCTTTTCCACTATAGGCCTCTTTGCGCCATGAATGTCCACTGGCATTTTCTACAGAAAGAGTGGTTCAGAACTTTTCAATCAAAATTAAGGTTCAACTGCATTAGTTTAAAGAACAGAACCGTAAGAAGTTTCACAGATTGCTTCTGTGTAGTTTTTCTTTGAAGGTACTCCTTTTTCCACCATAGGCCTCTTAGCGCCCTGAATGTCCACTTGCATTTTCTACAGAAAGGGTGTTTCAGAACTGCTCAATCAATGGTAAGGTTGAACTCTGTTAGTTGAATGCACAGAACTGTAAGCAGTTTCACAGATAGCTTCTTTGTAGTTTTTATTTGAACATATAACTTTTCCAACTATAGGCCTATAATCGCGCTGTATGTTCACTTTCATTTTCTGCAGAAAGAGTGTTTCATATGTGCTCAATATAAACTAAGGTTCAACTCTGTTAGTTGAATGCACAGAACAGTAAGAAGTTTCACAGATTGCTTCTGTGTGGTTTTTATTTGAAGATATTCCTTTTCCCACTATAGGCCTCTCAGCGCCCTGAATGTCCACTTGCATTTTCTACAGAAAGAGTGTTTCAGAACTGCTCAATAAAAAGTACCGTTCAACTATGTTAGTTGAATGCACAGAACAGTAAGAAGTTTCGCAGATTGCTTCTGTGCAGTTTTTATTTGAAAATTTTCCTTTTTCCACTGTAGGCCTCTTAGCTCCCTGAATGTCCAATTGCATTTTCTATAGAAAGGGTGTTTCAGAAGTGCTCCATCAAAAGTAAGTTTCAACTCTGTTAGATGAATGCAAAGAACAGAAAGAAGTTTCACAGAATGCTTCTGTGTAGTTTGTATTTGAAGGTATCACTTTTTCCGCTATAGGCCTCTTAGCGCTCCGAAGGTCCACTTGGATTTTCTACAGAAAGAGTGTTTCAGAACTTCTCAATCAAAAGTAAGTTTCAACTTCGTTAGTTGAATGGACCGAACAGAGAGAAGTTTCACTGATAGCTTCTGTGTAGTTTTTATGTGAACTTTTTCCTTTTTCCACTATAGTCCTCTTAGCGCCCTGAATTTCCAATTGCATTTTCTACAGAAAGAGTGTTTCAGAACTTGTCAATCAAAAGTAAGTTTAAACTCTGTTTGTTGAATGCACAGAACAGAAAGTAGTTTCACAGAATGCTTCTGTGTAGTTTTTATTTGAAGATATTACTTTTTCCGCTATAGGCCTCTCAGCGCCCTGAATGTCCACTTGCATTTTCTACAGAAAGAGTGTTTCAGAACTGCTCAATCAAAAGTAAGGTTCAAATCCGTTAGTTGAATGCACAGAACAGAGAGAAGTTTCACAGATAGTTTCTGTGTAGTTCTTATGTGATCTTTATCCTTTTTCCACTATAGTCCTCTTAGCGCCCTGAATGTCCACTTGTATTTTCTACAGAAAGAGATTTTCAGAACTGCTCAATCAAAACTGAGGTTCAAATCTGTTAGTTGAATGCACAGAACAGTAAGAAGTTTCACAGATTTCTTCTGTGCAGTTTTTATTTGAAAATATTCCTTTTCCACTATAGGCCACTTAGCGCCCCGAATGTCCAATTGCATTTTCTACAGAAAGAGTGTTTCAGAACTGCTCAACCAAAAGTAAGGTTAAACTCTGTTAGTTGAATGCAGAGAACAGAAAGAAGTTTCACTGAATGCTTCTGTGTAGTTTTTATTTGAAGATATTACTTTTTCCGCTATAGGCCTCTTAGCGCTCCGAAGGTCCACTTGCATTTTCTACAGAAAGAGTGTTTCAGAACTGCTCAATCAAAAGTAATGTTCAAATCTGTTAGTTGAATGCACAGAACAGAAAGAAGTTTCACAGATTGTTTCTGTGTAGTTTTTGTTTGAAGATATTCCTTTTTCTACTATGGGCCTCTTAGCGCCATGAATATCCACTTGCATTTTCTACAGAAAGAGTGTTTCAGAAGTGCTCAATCAAAACTAAGGTTCAACTCTGTTAGTTGAATGCACAGAACAGAGAGATATTTCACAGATATCTTCTATGTAGTTTTTATTTGAACTTATTCCTTTTTCCACTATAGGCCTCTCACCGACCTGAATGTCCACTTGTATTTTCTACAGAAAGAGTGTTTTAGAACTGCTCAATCAAAACTAAGGTTCAACTGTCTTAGTTTAAAGAACAGAACCGTAAAAAGTTTCACAGATTGCTTCTGTGTAGTTTTTATTTGAAGGTATTCCTTTTTCCACCATAGGCCTCTTAGCGCCCTGAATGTCCACGTGCATTTTCTACAGAAAGGGTGTTTCAGAACTGCTCAATCAAAAGTAAGGTTGAACTCTGTTACTTGAATGCACAGAACTGTGAGAAGTTTCACAGATAGCTTCTTTGTAGCTTTTATTTGAACATACACCTTTTCCAACTATAGGCCTCTTAGCGCCCTGAATGTACACTTGCATTTTCTGCAGAAAGAGTGTTTCATAACTGCTCAATATAAACTAAGGTTCAACTCTGTTAGTTGAATGCACAGAACACTAAGAAGTTTCACAGATTGCTTCTGTGTAGTTTTCATTTGAACACATTCATTTTTCCGCTATAGGCCTCTTAGCGCCCTGAAAGTTAACTTGCATTTTCTACAGAAATTGTGTTTCAGAACTGCTCAATAATAACTAGGGTTCAACTCTGTTAGTTGAATGCGCACAGCAGTAAGAAGTTTCACAGATTGCTTCTGTGTGGTTTTTATTTGAAGATATTCCTTTTCCCACTATAGGCCTCTCAGCCCCCTGAATGTCCACTTGTATTTTCTACAGAAAGAGTGTTTCAGAACTGCCCAATAAAAACTACCGTTCAACTATGTTAGTTGAATGCACAGAACAGTAAGAAGTTTCGCAGATTACTTCTGTGCAGTTTTTATTTGAAAATATTCCTTTTTCCACTATAGGCCTCTTAGCTCACTGAATGTCCAATTGCATTTTCTATAGAAAGGGTGTTTCAGAAGTGCTCCATCAAAAGTAAGATTCAACTCTGTTAGATGAATGCAAAGAACAGAAAGAGGTTTCACAGAATGCTTCTGTGTAGTTTGTATTTGAAGGTATTACTTTTTCCGCTATAGGCCTCTTAGCGCTCCGAAGGTCCACTTGCATTTTCTACAGAAAGAGTGTTTCAGAACTTCTCAATCAAAAGTAAGGTTCAACTCCGTTAGTTTAATGCACAGAACAGAGAGAAGTTTCACAGATAGCTTCTGTGTAGTTTTTATGTGAACTTTTTCCTTTTTCCACTATAGTCCTCTTAGCGCCCTGAATGTCCAATTGCATTTTCTACAGAAAGAGTGTTTCAGAACTGCTCAATCAAAAGTAAGGTTCAACTCTGTTTGTTTAATGCACAGAACAGAAAGAAGTTTCACAGGTTGCTTCTGTGTAGTTTTTGTTTGAAGATATTCCTTTTTCTACTATGGGCCTTTTAGCGCCATGAATGTCCCCTTGCATTTTCTACAGAAAGAGTGTTTCAGAACTGCTCAATCAAAACTAAGGTTCAACTCTGTTAGTTGAATGCACAGAACAGAAAGAAGTTTCACAGATTGCTTCTTTGTAGTTTTTGTTTGAAGATATTCCCTTTTCCACTATAGGCCTCTTAGCGCCATGAATGTCCACTTGCATTTTTCTACAGAAAGAGTGTTTCAGAACTTTCAACCAAAATTAAGGTTCAACTGTGATAGTTTAAAGAACAGAACCGTAAGAAGTTTCACAGATTGCTTCTGTGTAGTTTTTATTTAAGGTATTCCTTTTTCCACCATAGGCCTCTTAGCGCCCTGAATGTCCAATTGCATTTTCTACAGAAAGGGTGTTTCAAAACTGCTCAATCAAAAGTAAGGTTGAACTCTGTTAGTTGAATGCACAGAACTGTAAGAAGTTTCACAGATAGCTTCTTTGTAGTTTTTATTTGAACATATACCTTTTTCAACTATAGGCCTCTTAGCGCCCGGAATGTTCACTTGCATTTTCTGCAGAAAGAGTGTTTCATAACTGCTCAATATAAACTAAGGTTCAACTCTGTTAGTTGAATGCACAGAACAGTAAGAAGTTTCACAGATTGCTTCTGTGTAGTTTTTATTTGAACATATTTATTTTTCTGCTATAGGCCTCTTAGCGCCCTGAATGTTCACTTGCATTTTCTTCAGAAAGAGTGTTTCAGAACTGCTCAATAATAACTAAGGTTCAACTCTGTTAGTTGAATGCACAGAACAGTAAGAAGTTTCACAGATTTCTTCTGTGTGGTTTTTATTTGAAGATATTCCTTTTCGCACTATAGGCCTCTCAGCGACCTGAATGTCCACTTGCATTTTCTACAGTAAGAGTGTTTCAGAACTGCTCAATAAAAACTACCGTTCAACTATGTTAGTTGAATGCACAGAACACTAAGAAGTTTCGCAGAGTGCTTCTGTGCAGTTCTTATTTGAAAATATTCCTTTTTCCACTATAGGCCTCTTAGCTCCCTGAATGTCCCATTGCATTTTCTATAGAAAGGGTTTTTCAGAAGTGCTCAATCAAAAGTAAGGTTCTATTCTGTTAGATGAATTCAAAGAACAGAAAGAAGTTTAACAGAATGCTTCTGTGTAGTTTGTATTTGAAGATATTACTTTTTCCGCTACAGGCCTCTTAGCGCTCTGAATCTCCACTTGCATTTAATACAGAAAGAGTGTTTCAGAACTTCTCAATCAAAAGTAAGGTTCAACTCCATTAGTTGAATGCACAGAACAGAGAGAAGTTTCACAGATAGCTTCTGTGTAGTTTTTATGTGAACTTTTTCCTTTTTCCACTGTAGTCCTCTTAGCGCCCTGAATGTCCACCTGTATTATCTAAAGAAAGAGTGTTTCAGAACTGCTCAATCAAAACTGAGGTTCAACTCTGTTAGTTGAATGTACAGAACAGTAAAAAGTTTCACAGATTTGTTTTGTGCAGTTTTTATTTGAAAATATTCCTTTTCCATTAAATGCCTCTTAGCGCCCCGAATGTCCAATTGCATTTTCTACAGAAAGAGTGTTTCAGAACTGCTCAATCAAAAGTAAGGTTAAACTCTGTTAGTTGAATGCACAGAACAGAAAGAAGTTTCCCAGAATGCTTCTGTGTAGTTTTTATTTGAAGATATTTATTTTTCCGCTGTAGGCCTCTTAGCGCTTCGAATGTCCACTTGCATTTTCTACAGAAAGAGTGTTTCAGAACTGCTCAATCAAAAGTAAGGTTCAACTCTGTTAGTTGAATGCACAGAACAGAAAGAAGTTTCACAGATTGCTTCTGTGTAGTTTTTGTTTGAAGATAGTCCTTTTTCTACTATGGGCCTCTTAGCGCCATGAATGTCCACTTGCATTTTCTACAGAAAGAGTGTTTCAGAACTGCTCAATCAAAACTAAGGTTCAACTCTGTTAGTTGAATGCACAGAACACAGAGAAGTTTCACAGATATCTTCTGTGTAGTTTTTATTTGAACTTATACCTTTTTCCACTATAGGCCTCTTAGCGCCATGAATGTCCACTGGCATTTTCTACAGAAAGAGTGTTTCAGAACTGTTCAATCAAAATTAAGGTTCAACTGTGTTAGTTTAAAGAACAGAACCGTAAGTAGTTTCACAGATTGATTCTGTGTAGTTTTTATTTGAAGGTATTCCTTTTTCCACCATAGGCCTCTTAGCGCCCTGAATGTCCACTTGCATTTTCTACAGAAAGGGTGTTTCAGAACTGCTCAATCAAAAGTAAGGTTGAACTCTGTTAGTTGAATGCACAGAACAGTAAGAAGTTTCACAGATTGCTTCTGTGTGGTTTTTATTTGAACATATTCCTTTTCCCACTATAGGCCTCTCAGCGCCCTGAATGTCCACTTGCATTTTCTACAGTAAGAGTGTTTCAGAACTGCTCAATAAAAACTACCGTTCAACTATGTTAGTTGAATGCACAGAACACTAAGAAGTTTCTCAGAGTTCTTCTGTGCAGTTTTTATTTGAAAATATTACTTTTTCCACTATTGGCCTCTTAGCTCCCTGAATGTCCCATTGCATTTTCTATAGAAAGTGTTTTTCAGAAGTGCTCAATCAAAAGTAAGGTTCAAATCTGTTAGATGAATGCAAAGAACAGAAAGATGTTTCACAGAATGCTTCTGTGTAGTTTGTATTTGAAGCTATTACTTTTTCCGCTATAGTCCTCTTAGCGCTCTGAAGGTCCACTTGCATTTACTACAGAAAGAGTGTTTCAGAACTTCTCAATCAAAAGTGAGGTTCAACTCCATTTGTTGAATGCACAGAACAGAGAGAAGTTTCACAGATAGCTTCTGTGTAGTTTTTATGTGAACTTTTTCCGTTTTCCACTGTAGTCCTCTTAGCGCACTGAATGTCCACTTGTATTTTCTCCAGAAAGAGTGTTTCAGAACTGCTCAATCAAAACTGAGGTTCAACTCTGTTAGTTGAATGCACAGAACAGTAAGAAGTTTCACAGATTTGTTTTGTGCAGATTTATTTGAAAATATTCCTTTTCCACTATAGGCCTCTTAGCGCCCTGAATGTCCAATTGCATTTCCTACAGAAAGAGTGTTTCAGAACTGCTCAATCAAAAGTTAGGTTCAACTCCGTTAATTGAATGCACAGAACAGAGAGAAGTTTCACAGATAGCTTCTGTGTAGTTTTTATGTGAACTTTTTCCTTTTTCCACTGTGGTCCTCTTAGCGCCCTGAATGTCCACTTTTATTTTCTACAGAAAGAGTGTTTCAGAACTGCTCAATCAAAACTGAGGTTCAACTCTGTTAGTTGAATGCACAGAACACTAAGAAGTTTCACAGATTGCTTCGGTGTAGTTTTTATTTGAACACATTCTTTTTTCCGCTATAGGCCTCTTAGCGCCCTGAAAGTTTACTTGCATTTTCTACAGAAAGAGTTTTTCAGAACTGCCCAATAAAAACTACCGTTCAACTATGTTAGTTGAATGCACAGAACAGTAAGAAGTTTCGCAGATTGCTTCTGTGCAGTTTTTATTTGAAAATATTCCTTTTTCCACTATGGGCCTCTTAGCTCCCTGAATGTCCAATTGCATTTTCTATAGAAAGGGTGTTTCAGAAGTGCTCAATCAAAAGTAAGGTTCAACTCTGTTAGATGAATGCAAGGAACAGAAAAAGTTTCACAGAATTCTTCTGTGTGGTTTGTATTTGAAGGTATTACTTTTTCCGCTACAGGCCTCTTAGCGCTCCGAAGGTCCACTTTCATTTTCTACGTAAAGAGTGTTTCAGAACTTCTCAATCAAAAGTAAGGTTCAAATCCGTTAGTTGAATGCACGGAACAGAGAGAAGTTTCACAGATAGCTTCTGTGTAGTTTTTATGTGAACTTTTTCCTTTTTCCGCTATAGTCCTCTTAGCGACCTGAATGTCCACTTGTATTTTCTACAGAAAGAGTGTTTCAGAACTGCTCAATAAAAACTGAGGTTCAACTCTGTTAGTTGAATGCACAGAACAGTAAGAAGTTTCACAGATTTCTTCTGTGCAGTTTTTATTTGAAAATATTCCTTTTCCACTATAGGCCTCTTAGCGCCCTGAATGTCCAATTGCATTTTCTACAGAAAGAGTGTTTCAGAACTTCTCAATCAAAAGTCAGGTTAAACTCTGTTTGTTGAATGCACAGAACAGGAAGAAGTTTCACAGAATGCTTCTGTGTAGTTTTTATTTGAAGATATTACTTTTTCCGCTATAGGCCTCTCAGCGCCCTGAATGTCCACTTGCATTTTCTACAGAAAGAGTGTTTCAGAACTGCTCAATGAAAAGTAAGGTTCAATTCTGTTAGTTGAATGCACAGAACAGAAAGAAGTTTCACAGATTGATTCTGTGTAGTTTTTGTTTGAAGATATTCCTTTCTCTACTATGGGACTCTTAGCGCCATGAATGTCCACTTGCATTTTCTACAGAAACAGTGTTTCAGAACTGCTCAATCAAAACTAAGGTTCAACTCTGTTAGTTGAATGCACAGAACAGAGAGAAGTTTCACAGATATCTTCTGTGTAGTTTTTATTTGAACTTATTCCTTTTTCCACTATAGGCCTCTTAGCGCCCTGAATGTCCACTTGTATTTTCTACAGAAAGAGTGTTTCAGAACTGCTCAATCAAAACTAAGGTTCAACTCTGTTATTTCAATGCACAGAAGAGAAAGAAGTTTCACAGATTGCTTCTTTGTAGTTTTTGCTTGAAGATATTCCCTTTTCCACTATAGGCCTCTTAGTGCCATGAATGTCCACTTGCATTTTCTCCAGAAAGAGTGTTTCAGAACTGTTCAATCAAAATTAAGGTTCAACTGTGTTAGTTTAAATAACAGAACCTTAAGAAGTTTCACAGATTGCTTCTGTGTAGTTTTTATTTGAAGTTATTCCTTTTTCCACAATAAGCCTCTTAGCGCCCTGAATGTCCTCTTGCATTTTCTACAGAAAGGGTGTTTCAGAACTGCTCAATCAAAAGTAAGGTTGAACTCTGTTAGTTGAATGCACAGAACTGTAAGAAGTTTCACAGATAGCTTCTTTGTAGTTTTTATTTGAACATATACCTTTTTCAACTACAGGCCTCTTAGCGCCCTGAATGTTCACTTGCATTTTCTGCAGAAAGAGTGTTTCATAACTGCTCAATAAAAACTACCGTTCAACACTGTTAGTTGAATGCACAGAACAGTAAGAAGTTTCACTGATTGCTTCTGTGTAGTTTTTATTTGAACATATTCATTTTTCCGCTATAGGCCTCTTAGAACCCTGAATGTTCACTTGCATTTTCTACGGAAAGAGTGTTTCAGAACTGCTCAATAATAACTAAGGTTCAACTCTGTTAGTTGAATGCACAGAACAGTAAGAAGTTTCACAGATTGCTTCTGTGTGGTTTTTATTTGAAGATATTCCTTTTCCCACTATAGGCCTCTCAGCACCCTGAATGTCAACTTGCATTTTCTACAGTAAGAGAGTTTCAGAACTGCTCAATAAAAACTACCGTTCAACTATGTTAGTTGAATGCACAGAACACTAAGAAGTTTCGCAGATTGCTTCTGTGCAGTTTTTATTTGAAAATATTCCTTTTTCCACTATGGGCCTCTTAGCTCCCTGAATGTCCAATTGCATTTTCTATAGAAAGGGTGTTTCAGAAGTGCTCAATCAAAAGTAAGGTTCAACTCTGTTAGATGAATGCAAAGAACAGAAAGATGTTTCACAGAATGCTTCTGTGTAGTTTGTATTTGAAGCTATTACTTTTTCCGCTATAGTCCTCTTAGCGCTCTGAAGGTCCACTTGCATTTACTACAGAAAGAGTGTTTCAGAACTTCTCAATCAAAAGTAAGGTTCAACTCCATTTGTTGAATGCACAGAACAGAGAGAAGTTTCACAGATAGAATCTGTGTAGTTTTTATGTGAACTTTTTCCTTTTTCCACTGTAGTCCTCTTAGCGCCCTGAATGTCCACTTGTATTTTCTACAGAAAGAGTGTTTCAGAACTGCTCAATCAAAACTGAGGTTCAACTCTGTTAGTTGAATGCACAGAACAGTAAGAAGTTTCACAGATTTGTTTTGTGCAGTTTTTATTTGAAAATATTCCTTTTCCACTATAGGCTTCTTAGCGCCCTGAATGTCCAATTGCATTTCCTACAGAAAGAGTGTTTCAGAACTGCTCAATCAAAAGTAAGGTTCAACTCCGTTAGTTGAATGCACAGAACAGAGAGAAGTTTCACAGATAGCTTCTGTGTAGTTTTTATGTGAACTTTTTCCTTTTTCCACTATGGTCCTCTTAGCGCCCTGAATGTCCACTTTTATTTTCTACAGAAAGAGTGTTTCAGAACTGCTCAATCAAAACTGAGGTTCAACTCTGTTAGTTGAATGCACAGAACAGTAAGTAGTTTCACAGATTTCTTTTGTGCAGTTTTTTTTTGAAAATATTCCTTTTCCAGTATCGGCCTCTTAGCGCCCTGAATGTCCAATTGCATTTTCTACAGAAAGAGTGTTTCAGAACTGCTCAATCAGAAGTAAGGTTAAACTCTGTTAGCTGAATGCACAGAACAGAAAGAAGTTTCACAGAATGCTTATGTGTAGTTTTTATTTGAAGATATTACTTTTCCGCTATAGGCGTCATATCGCTCCGAATGTCCACTTGCATTTTTTACAGAAAGTGTGTTTCAGAACTGCTCAATCAAAAGTAAGGTTGAACTCTGTTAGTTGAATGCACAGAACTGTAAGAAGTTTCACACATAGCTTCTTTGTAGTTTTTATTTGAACATATACCTTTTCCAACTATAGGCCTTTTAGCGCCCTGAATGTTCACTTGCATTTTCTGCAGAAAGAGTGTTTCATAACTGCTCAATATAAACTAAGGTTCAACTCTGTTAGTTGAATGCACAGAACACTAAGAAGTTTCACAGATTGCTTCTGTGTAGTTTTTATTTGAACACATTCTTTTTTCCGATATAGGCCTCTTAGCGCCCTGAAAGTTTACTTGCATTTTCTACAGAAAGTGTGTTTCAGAACTGCTCAATAATAACTAAGGTTCAACTCTGTTAGTTGAATGCACACAGCAGTAAGAAGTTTCACAGATTGCTTCTGTGTGGTTTTTATATGAAGACATTCCTTTTCCCACTATAGGCCTCTCAGCGCCCTGAATGTCCACTTGCATTTTCTACAGAAAGAGTGTCTCAGAACTGCCCAATAAAAACTACCGTTCAACTATGTTAGTTGAATGCACAGAACAGTAAGAAGTTTCGCAGATTGCTTCTGTGCAGCTTTTATTTGAAAATATTCCTTTTTCCACTATGGGCCTCTTAGCTCCCTGAATGTCCAATTGCATTTTCTATAGAAAGGGTGTTTCAGAAGTGCTCAATCAAAAGTAAGGTTCAACTCTGTTAGATGAATGCAAGGAACAGAAAAAGTTTCACAGAATTCTTCTGTGTGGTTTGTATTTGAAGGTATTACTTTTTCCGCTATAGGCCTCTTAGCGCTCCGAAGGTCCACTTTCATTTTCTACGGAAAGAGTGTTTCAGAACTTCTCAATCAAAAGTAAGGTTCAAATCCGTTGGTTGAATGCACAGAACAGAGAGAAGTTTCACAGATAGCTTCTGTGTAGTTTTTATGTGAACTTTTTCCTTTTTCCACTATAGTCCTCTTAGCGACCTGAATGTCCACTTGTATTTTCTACAGAAAGAGTGTTTCAGAACTGCTCAATCAAAACTGAGGTTCAACTCTGTTAGTTGAATGCACAGAACAGTAAGAAGTTTCACAGATTTCTTCCGTGCAGTTTTTATTTGAAAATATTCCTTTTCCACTTTAGGCCTCTAAGCGCCCTGAATGTCCAATTGCATTTTCTACAGAAAGAGCGTTTCAGAACTGTTCAATCAAAAGTAAGGTTAAACTCTGTTAGTTGAATGCACAGAACAGAGAGAAGTTTCATAGATAGCTTCTGTGTAGTTTTTAAGTGAACTTTTTCCTTTTTCCACTATAGTCCTCTTAGCGACCTGAATGTCCACTTGTATTTTCTACAGAAAGAGTGTTTCAAAACTGCTCAATCAAAACTGAGGTTCAACTCTTTTAGTTGAATGCACAGAACAGTAAGAAGTTTCACAGATTTCTTCTGTGCAGTTTTTATTTGAAAATAATAGTTTTCCACTATAGGCCTCTTAGCGCCCAGAATGTCCAGTTGCATTTTCTACAGATAGAGTGTTTCAGAACTGCTCAATCAAAAGTAAGGTTAAACTCTGTTTGTTGAATGCACAGAACAGGAAGAAGTTTCACAGAATGCTTCTGTGTAGGTTTTATTTGAAGCTATTACTTTTTCCGCTATAGGCCTCTTAGCGCTCCGAAGGTCCACTTGCATTTTCTACAGAAAGAGTGTTTCAGAACTTCTCAATCAAAAGTAAGGTTCAACTCCGTTAGTTGAATGCACAGAACAGAGAGAAGTTTCACAGATAGCTTCTGTGTAGTTTTTATGTGAACGTTTTCCTTTTTCCACTATAGTCCTCTTATCGCCCTGAATGTCCACTACTATTTTCTACAGAAAGAGTGTTTCAGAACTGCTCAATCAAAACTGAGATTGAACTCTGTTAGTTGAATGCACAGAACAGTAAGAAGTTTCACAGATTTCTTCTGTGCAGTTTTAATTTGAAAATATTCCTTTTCCACTATAGGCCTCTTAGTGCCCTGAATGTCCAATTGCATTTTCTACAGAAAGAGTGTTTCAGAACTGCTCAATCAAAAGTTAGGTTAAACTCTGTTAGTTGAATGCACAGAACAGAAAGTAGTTTCACAGAATGCTTCTGTGTAGTTTTAATTTGAAGATACTACTTTTTTCCGCTATAGGCCTCTTAGTGCTCCGAAGGTCCACTTGCATTTTCTACAGAAAGAGTGTTTCAGAACTGCTCAATCAAAGTAAGGTTCAACTCTGTTAGTTGAATGCACAGAACAGAAAGAAGTTTCACAGATTGATTCTGTGTAGTTTTTGTTTGAAGGTATTCCTTTTTCTACTATGGGCCTCTTAGCGCCATGAATGTCCACTTGCATTTTCTACAGAAAGAGTGTTTCAGAACTGCTCAATCAAAACTAAGGTTCAACTCTCTTAGTTGAATGCACAGAACAGAGAGAAGATTCACAGATATCTTCTGTGTAGTTTTTATTTGAACTTATTACTTTTTCCACTATAGTCCTCTTAGCGCCCTGAATGTCCACTTGTATTTTCTACAGAAAGAGTGATTCAGAACTGTTCAATCAAAATTAAGGTTCAACTGTGTTAGTTTAAAGAACAGAACCGTAAGAAGTTTCACAGATTGCTTCTGTGTAGTTTTTATTGGAAGGTGTTCCTTTTCCACCATAGGCCTCTTAGCGCCCTGAATGTCCACTTGCATTTTCTACAGAAAAGGTGTTTCAGAACTGCTCAATCAAAAGTAAGGTTGAACTGTGTTAGTTGAATGCACAGAACTGTAAGAAGTTTCACAGATAGCTTCTTTGAAGTTTTTATTTGAACATATACCTTTTTCAACTATAGGCCTCTTAGCGCCCTGAATGTTCACTTGCATTTTCTGCAGAAAGGGTGTTTCATAACTGCTCAATATAAATTAAGGTTCAACTCTGTTAGTTGAATGCACAGAACAGTAAGAAGTTTCACAGATTGTTTCTTTGTGGTTTTTATTTGAAGATATTCCTTTTCCCACTATAGGCCTCTCAGCGCCCTGAATGTCCACTTTCATTTTCTACAGAAAGAGTGTTTCAGAACTGCTCAGTAAAAACAACCGTTCAACTATATTAGTTGAATGCACGGAACAGTAAGAAGTTTCGCAGATTGCTTCTGTGCAGTTTTTATTTGAAAATATTCCTTTTTCCATTATAGGCCTCTTAGCTCCCTGAATGTCCCATTGCATTTTCTATAGAAAGGGTGTTTCGGAAGTGCTCAATCAAAAGTAAGTTTCAACTCTGTTAGATGAATGCAAAGAACAGAAAGAAGTTTCACAGAATGCTTCTGTGTAGTTTGTATTTGAAGGTATTACTTTTTCCGCTATAGGCCTCTTAGAGCTCCGAAGGTCCACATGCATTTTCTACAGAAAGAGTGTTTCAGAACTGTTCAATCAAAAGTAAGGTTAAACTCTGTTAGTTTAATGCACAGAACAGAGAGAAGTTTCACAGATTGCTTCTGTGTAGTTTTTATGTGAACTTTTTCCTTTTTCCACTATAGTCCTCTTAGCGACCTGAATGTCCACTTGTATTTTCTACAGAAAGAGTGTTTCAAAACTGCTCAATCAAAACTGAGGTTCAACTCTTTTAGTTGAATGCACAGAACAGTAAGAAGTTTCACAGATTTCTTCTGTGCAGTTTTTATTTAAAAATAATAGTTTTCCACTATAGGCCTCTTAGCGCCCTGAATGTCCAGTTGCATTTTCTACAGAAAGAGTGTTTCAGAACTGCTCAATTAAAAGTAAGGTTAAACTCTGTTTGTTGAATGCACAGAACAGGAAGAAGTTTCACAGAATGCTTCTGTGTAGGTTTTATTGGAAGGTATTACTTTTTCCGCTATAGGACTCTTAGCGCTCCGAAGGTCCACTTGCATTTTCTACAGAAAGAGTGTTTCAGAACTTCTCAATCAAAAGTAAGGTTCAACTCCGTTAGTTGAATGCACAGAACAGAGAGAAGTTTCACAGATATCTTCTGTGTAGTTTTTATGTGAACGTTTTCCTTTTTCCACTATAGTCCTCTTATCGCCCTGAATGTCCACATGTGTTTTCTACAGAAAGAGTGTTTCAGAACTGCTCAATCAAAACTGAGATTGAACTCTGTTAGTTGAATGCACAGAACAGTAAGAAGTTTCACAGATTTCTTCTGTGCAGTTTTTATTTGAAAATATTCCTTTTTCCACTATAGGCCTCTTAGCTCCCTGAATGTCCAATTGCATTTTCTATAGAAAGGGTGTTTCAGAAGTGCTCAATCAAAAGTAAGGTTAAATTCTCTTAGTTGAATGCACAGAACAGAAAGAAGTTTCACAAATTTCTTCTGTGCAGTTATTATTTGAAAATATTCCTTTTCCACTATAGGCCTCTTAGCGCCCAGAATGTCCAATTGCATTTTCTATAGAAAGAGTTGTTCAGAACTGCTCAATCAAAAGTAAGGTTAAACTCTGTTAGTTGAATGCACAGAACTGAAAGAAGTTTCACAGAATGCTTCTGTGTAGTTTTTATTTGAAGATATTACTTTTCCACTATGGGCCTCTTAGCGCTCTGAATGTCCACTTGCATTTTCTACAGAAAGAGTGTTTCAGAACTGCTCAATCAAAAGTAAGGTTCAACTCTGTTAGTTGAATGAACAGAACAGAAAGAAGTTTCACAGGTTGCTTCTGTGTAGTTTTTGTTTGAAGATATTCCTTTTTCTACTATGGGCCTCTTAGCGCCATGAATGTCCACTTCCATTTTCTACAGAAAGAGTGTTTCAGAACTGCTCAATCAAAACTAAGGTTCAACTCTGTTAGTTGAATGCACAGAACAGTAAGAAGTTTCACAGATTGCTTCTGTGTAGTTTTTATTTGAACATATACATTTTTCCGCTGTAGGCCTCTTAGCGACCTGAATGTTCACTTGCATTTTCTACAGAAAGAGTGTTTCAGAACTGCTCAATAACAACTAAGGTTCAACTCTGTTAGTTGAATGCACACAACAGTAAGAAGTTTCACAGATTGCTTCTGTGTGGTTTTTATTTGAAGATATTCCTTTTCCACTATAGGCCTCCCAGCGCCCTGAATGTCCACTTGCATTTTCTACAGAAAGAGTGTTTCAGAACTTCTCAATAAAAACTACCGTTCAACTATGTTAGTTGAATGCACAGAACAATAAGAAGTTTCGCAGATTGCTTCTGTGCAGTTTTTATTTGAAAATATTCCTTTTTCCACTATAGGTCTCTTAGCTCCCTGAATGTCCAATTGCATTTTCTATAGAAAGGGTGTTTCAGAAGTGCTCAATCAAAAGTAAGGATCAACTCTGTTAGATGAATGCAAAGAACAGAAAGAATTTTCACAGAATGCTTCTGTGTAGTTTGTATTTGAAGGTATTATTTTTCCCCTATAGGCCTCTTAGCACTCCGAAGGTCCACTTGCATTTTTTACAGAAAGCGTGTTTCAGAACTTCTCAATCAAAAGTAAGGTTGAACTCCGTTAGTTGAATGCACAGAACAGAGAGAAGTTTCACAGATAGCTTCTGTGTAGTTTTTAATTGAACTGATTCCTTTTTCCACTATAGGCCTCTTAGCGCCCAGAATGTCCACTTGTATTTTCTACAGAAAGAGTGTTTCAGAACTGCTCAATCAAAACTAAGGTTCAACACTGTTAGTTGAATGCACAGAACAGAAAGTAGTTTCACAGATTGATTCTTTGTAGTTTTTGTTTGAAGATATTCCCTTTTCCACTATAGGCCTCTTAGCGCCATGAATGTCCACTGGAATTTTCTACAGAAAGAGTGTTTCAGAACTGTTCAATCAAAATTAAGGTTGAACTGTGTTAATTTAAAGAACAGAACCGTAAGAAGTTTCACAGATTGCTTCTGTGTGGTTTTTATTTCAAGGTATTCCTTTTTCCACCACAGGCCTCTTAGCGCCCTGAATGTCCACTTGCATTTTCTACAGAAAGGGTGTTTCAGAACTGCTCAATCAAAACTGAGGTTCAACTCTGTTAGTTGAATGCACAGAACAGTAAGAAGTTTCACAGATTTCTTCTGTGCAGTTTTTAATTGAAAATATTCCTTTTCCACTATAGGCCTCTTAGCGCCCTGAATGTCCAATTGCATTTTCAACAGAAAGAGTGTTTCAGAACTGCTCAATCAAAAGTAAGGTTAAACTCTGTTAGTTGAATGCACAGAACAGAAAGAAGTTTCACAGAATGCTTCTGTGTAGTTTTTGTTTGAAGATATTCCCTTTTCCACTATAGGCCTCTTAGCGCCATGAATGTCCACTTGCATTTTCTACAGAAAGAGTGTTTCAGAACTGTTCAATCAAAATTAAGGTTCAACTGTGTTAGTTTAAAGAAGAGAACCGTAAGAAGTTTCACAGATTGCTTCTGTGTAGTTTTTATTTGAAGGTATTCCTTTTTCCACTATAGGCCTCTTAGCGCCCTGAATGTCCACTTGCATTTTCTACAGAAAGGGTGTTTCAGACCTGCTCAATCAAAAGTAAGGTTGAACTCTGTTAGTTGAATGCACAGAACTGTAAGAAGTTTCACAGATAGCTTCTTTGTAGTTTTTATTTGAACATATACCTTTTTCAACTATAGGCCTCTTAGCGCCCTGAATGTTCACTTGCATTTTCTGCAGAAAGAGTGTTTCATAACTGCTCAATATAAACTAAGGTTCAACTCTGTTGGTTGAATGCACAGAACAGTAAGAAGTTTCACAGATTGCTTCTGTGTAGTTTTCATTTGAACATATTCATTTTTCCGCTGTAGGCCTCTTAGCGCCCTGAATGTTCACTTGCATTTTCTACAGAAAGAGTGTTTCAGAACTGCTCAATAATAACTAAGGTTCAACTCTGTTAGTTGAATGCACAGAACAGTAAGATGTTTCACAGATTGCTTCTGTGTGGTTTTTATTTCAAGATATTCCTTTTCCCACTATAGGCCTCTCAGCGCCCTGAAGGTCCACTTGCATTTTCTACAGAAAGAGTGTTTCAAATCTGCTGAATAAAAACTACCGTTCAACTATGTTAGTTGAATGCACAGAACAGTAAGAAGTTTCGCAGATTGCTTCTGTGCAGTTTTTATTTGAAAATATTCCTTTTTTCCACTATATTCCTCTTAGCGCCCTGAATGTCCACTTGTATTTTCTACAGAAAGAGTGTTTCAGAACTGCTCTATCAAAACTGAAGTTCAAACCTGTTAGTGGAATGCACAGAACAGAAAGAAGTTTCACAGATTGTTTCATGGTAGTTTTTGTTTGAAGATATTCACTTTTCCACTGTAGGCCTCTCAGCGCCCTGAATGTCCACTTGCATTTTCTACAGAAAGAGTGTTTCAGAACTACTCAATAAAAACTACCATTCAACTCTGTTAGTTGAATGCACAGAACAGTAAGAAGTTTCACAGATTTCTTCTGTGCAGTTTTTATTTGAAAATATTCCTTTTCCACTATAGGCCTCTTAGCGCCCTGAATGTCCAATTGCATTTTCTACAGAAAGAGTGTTTCAGAACTGCTCAATCAAAAGTAAGGTTAAACTCTGTTAGTTGAATGCGCAGAACAGGCAGAAGTTTCACAGAATGCTTCTGTGTAGTTTTTATTTGAAGATATTACTTTTTCCGCTATAGGCCACTTAGCGCTCCGAAGGACCACTTGCATTTTCTACAGAAAGTGTTTCAGAACTGCTCAATTACAAGTAAGGTTCAACTCTGTTAGTTGAATGCACAGAACAGAAAGAAGTTTCACAGATTGCTTCTGTGTAGTTTTTGTTTAAAGATATTCCTTTTTATACTATGGGCCTCTTAGCCCCATGAATGTTCACTTGCATTTTCTACAGAAAGAGTGTTTCACAACTGCACAATCAAAACTAAGGTTCAACTCTGTTAGTTGAATGCACAGCACAGAGAGAAGTTTCACAGATATCGTCTGTGTAGTTTTTATTTGAACTTATTCCTTTTTCCACTATAGGCCTCTTAGCGCCCTGAATGGACACTTGTATTTTCTACAGAAAGAGTGTTTCAGAACTGCTCAATCAAAACTAAGGTTCAACTCTGTTAGTTGAATGCACAGAACAGAAAGAAGTTTCACAGATTGCTTCTTTGTAGTTTTTGTTTGAAGATATTCCGTTTTCCACTATAGGCCTCTTAGCGCCATGAATGTCCACTTGCATTTTCTACAGAAAGAGTGTTTCAGAACTGTTCAATCAAAATTAAGGTTCAACTGTGTTAGTTTAAAGAACAGAACCGTAAGAAGTTTCACAGATTGCTTCT